>NC_133517.1:100442500-100660000 GCF_049354715.1 Callithrix jacchus | reverse complement strand
GTGGACATTCAAATCACTCGTGAGGCTGGGCGTGGTGGCTCACGTGTGTCATCCAGCACTTTGGGAGGCCGAGGGAGGTGGATCACCAGAGGTCAGAAATTCATGACCAGCCTGGACAACTTAGAAAAACATCATCTCTACAAAAATACCTGCCGGTATTTTTGGGAGGCCGAGGGAGGAGTATTGCTTGAATGTAGGAGGTGAAAGTTGCAGTGAGGTGAGATTGTGCCACTGCGCTCCAGCCTGGGTAGATCATAAATAAGACATATAATTGACTCACAGTTCTACAGGCTGTACAAGCACAGCTCCGGCATCTGCTTGCCTTCTGGTGAGGCCTTGGGAAGCTTACCATCGTGGCAGAAATGGGAGTGTGTGCAAAGAGAGAGAGGAGAGGCAAGGTTCTTTATAAACAAACTGCTCTCAGTTGAACAAATAGAGCAAGAACTCACACTTCACCAAACGCAGGATGCTAAACCATCCATGAGGGATGTACACCCTCTAACAATAGTGAGATTTGGAGGAGACACACATCCAGGCTGTATCGGGCCTTAAATGATTTGTTTTGACTCTTAGCCCGCCAGATGGGACACTTTACCGCACTGTGGAGGAGGGTCAGGGACACGAAGCTGCAGGCACAGAGGTGGATATAGGTGGCTGCCAGAGTGCAGGCAGGCTGGAGCTCCCTGGTGCCACAGGAGTCCTGCACACAAAGGCTAAGGAATGGTGCAGGCTCCATCTGAAATCAGAGCCCCCAAGTCACTGTCTCTAGCCTAGGCCTCTGCTCCATGCCAATCCCCAGGGTAGATTGGGGAAAGAGCTTGCTGTGCTCCAGGGCACAGGCTCACACTCACCACCTGGAAACAGTTCCCCAAGCTGGATGAGGGGTCCTGGAAGAAGGCCCGGTGGGCGGGGCTCTGTCCTGGGCAGGTCGGCTCAGGCTTCTCGGTGGCCCTGCAGTCACCATCCACCTGTTGGGACAGACGCAAGACTCATGCATGCAGCTGAACCATGTGGCTCCCCCACATACATTGGCCTTAGCGGGAGACTCCACCCAACCCTGGGTCCGCAAAGACCACTGCAGAGCCGGCAGGCCACCTGCCGCTCCTGGGACTCTGCAGTGAGCGGCCCTCAAGACACTCAGCCGGAGGGAAGAAAAGCAGGTGCACCTGCTCACCTGCCAGGCCGGGCTGAGCTCCTCCAGGCTGTGAGCCACAGAGCCATCCGGCAACATCAGATCGGTGCCTGCTTCGTTGTCGCTGGTGTCCAGAAGGCCAGCGGATATGCCTGTGGGGAGGAGGAAAGATGAGGTGATCCTGAGAGCCCCTGATCCTCCCCCAGGGGTCCTGGATGAGAGATGAGCCTCAGGCACACGAAGGATTGGTAAAATCCCTCCACCCCAGACTCCCAGAGCTCTGGCCCCAAACCCTCATCAGAAGAAGGAGAGAAAGCACAGAGACTGAGGACAGCGTGTGTCCCCCCATCCCCTCTCCACATCATCAACACGAGTGGCCAGAATCCAGGCCTGCCCTTTGTGTTCTTTGGCAGAGGGACCACAGAAAGGCCAACTCCACCTTGGAGCCATATATCCAAGGGATGTGGGAAGAAAGCCTGGGCCTTGGTGCCAGCCTCTCAACCACAGTGGCTGCCTACAGCTCGGGGACCTGTTGCACTGGAAGCTGAGAATGGTGCATCCCGAACAGGATTTTGATGGTGGGCCAACTCTGCCAGGGCCCAGATTAACCGTGGTGCCACAGGTGCACAGTCAGGCTGCAGAGGCCGGTGGCCACGTCACAGGACATGGAGACCCCGTCCTCACTGGCCGGCTCAATCCTGGGGACCTCCCTCCTTTTCATGGCAAAAGGCAGCCGGAGGTCTGGACGGCTATCCCGTGGCATGGAGGAGTTGTACAGCCTGTAGGCCTGTGGACCGGAGGAAGTGGGCAGGAGGGATGACCGACAGCCAGGGGACGAGCTTCAAAGTGCCATCCCCCAGGCAACCTGCCACAGGCATAGGTCTCCAGGGGAAGCTCGGGTCTCTCCTCCTCACCTAAAGGCTGGAGTAGATGAGGGTCACATGGTTCAGCTCCAAGGTCAGGGCCATGAGCCCCAAGCCTGTCCGACTCAGCATCTGTGAGAATGTGCTGTGAGCAAAGTCTTGGGCCAGGAGGATGCTGCTGCACTGGACGCTGAGGTCCCACACCCGGCCGTCAAAAGTCACCACGTGCTGGGCCCCGGCAACCAGGGCGTGGTCTGGAGAGAAGCAGCCACAAAGGCACGCTGAGTGGAGGCAGCTCCACCCACCGCAGTGGGAGCACGATGCCTGCTGGGTACCCGATGCCTAGAGCCTTGGCTTAGCCTGCCCTGAGGCCAGGAGTCCCCCTCCCCTGGTGCGGCGGCCAGAGGCCCAGTGATCCCCCACCAGCTTCAGGATGACGTGAGCTGAATGGCTATGGCCCGATTCGGCCCTAACGAGGAATGGAGTCCCCAGACCCGCTACAAAACTGCTGTGCTAAGTAACAAAGCCTGGCTCAGAGGCCACATAGTCATCCTTCTGTTTACATCCGATGTCCAGAGCAGGCACAGCCATGGACATAGCAGGCAGACTGGTAGCTTTTAAAAACAATTGTGGTAAGGCATGCACAACTCTGAATAAACTGGAAGCCACTGAATCGTGCACTTAAAATTCACACATCAGCCGGACACGGTGGTGCTTAGCCATCCCAGCACTTTGCGACGCTGAGGAAGGAGGATCACTTGAACCCAGGAGGTCAAGGGTGCGGGGAGCCGAAAGCGCACCGCTGCACTCCAACCATGACAACAGAGTGAGACCTAGTCTCAAAAAAAAAAAAAAAATTATACAAGTCATCCATTTAATCTCAAGGAATCTGCTCAAGTGGGGAAAAAACATTGACCGTTTAAGTGGATGGCCAACGGCTACCTCAAACATGACACTGGTGTCCTGCAGACCAGCCCTGTTCATGGTAGGGAAGAGATGGCCTGTGAAGGAACAGGTCTGACCAGTCCAGCCAGTGTAGCCCCTGAGCTGTGCCTTGGGGGTGTTCGTGCCCATGGTGGGAAAGCACCATCCATAGTGCACAGCCAGACACCTGTTGGCCAGGGCCAGCATCCCAAAGGAGGCGCTACCAGCCCCGTGGTCAGCTGTCAGAACTGAGGGGCACAGAGAAGCCCATGGTCACACGCACGGGACTTCAAGACCAGGCTGTTTTTTTTTTTTTACAAGATCAGCGTGCTGCTTAGACCTGACTACACCCACGCTTCTAGGGAGCCGTAGACTTCCATGTGAGTCGCACACCGATAAACCGCTACTTGCCAAGCCCGGGTACGGTGGCTCCCACACGGACATGAGGGGCTTCCTCGTGCATTAAAAACCATACATGCTCCTTACCCACGTGAGTGAGCCACGTGGTTACCTGCATTTCACAGTAAAGGAAGCTGAGTCCACGGATGTTAGCAGACTCACCTGAGCCACAGGCAAGCTTCTCGGGAGCCCAGAGCTCGTCATCCCAGCACCGCCCTTAGCTGCACTGCTGGGCAAGGTCATATAATCTGGAGAAAAGCAGGATGTGCAGCCTCAGCCCTAGTCCCATAGGACCTTGGGAAGTCCAATAGGCTCTGGGCCTAGCACGGTAATGCCACAGGCCTCTGCAGGCTTCCCTGTGCCCCCACAGTCCCTGCCCCTGCATGGCCCTGCTGTTGTGCCCACGGGGTGGGGGGCTCCCAGGGAGTAGGGTGGCACAGCCCGGGGCAGGACTCATGCCTCCAGAGACCCTGCAGCAGGCGGCATCTGAGCCGGTAGAACTCGGATGGCATGTTGGCCCTGGACAGGTGTCGGAGTGGCCACGGCAGCTTCTCCTCCATCAGGTAGCCAGTCCCCCACACCACATCGCCCCCAGGAAGCAGCGGCGTCACCACCACTGAGTAGTTCCTAGAGGGAACCCGCAGGACAAGCTGCTGAGCCGTGCTTTCTTTGGCTGCAGAGGGGGAGCTCACAGGTCTGCAGGAAGAGCTATACCATGGAGAGCATTGGGGTGCATCTTGGGGAGGGCTGTCCTTGTTCTAGAAAATCCCATAATGAGCTGGAGGAGCACAGAGGCTGGCATGACAGCGGAGGTGGTGGGTGATGCCGGGACAGAAACAAGCTGCCCTATTTTGATGACACAGATATCTTATGTCATGTCTGATCTGCCCCCTGGGTCTTGGGCAGCATGGGGACTGTGTGTGTGGATGCAAAAAATAGGAGCTGGAAGGTGTAGGAAATTGTTTTGTTTTTTTGAGACAGAATCTCATTCTGTTTCCCAAGCTTGAGTATAGTGGTGCGATCTCGATTCCCAACTACCTCTGCCTCCTGGGTTTAAGTGATTCTCCTTTCTCAGCCTCCAGAGTAGCTGGAACTACATGCGCTCACTGCCATGCCTGGCTGATTTTTAAATTTTTAGTAGAGTCAGTGTTTCACCATGTTGGCTACGCTGGTCTCGAACTCCCGACCTCAAGTGATCTGCCCAAAGTGCTGAGATTACAGGCATAAGCCAGTGTGCCTGACCGACAGGTCTAGGCAATTTCTACAGTTGAGAGGAGGACTGGAACTTTCTCAATATGTAGAGTAGGGTCAAGCCTGTGAGATCTGAATGATCAAGGAGATCTCGGCTCATGTGGGGGTGGAGTGGGAAGAGAAATATTGCACGCTCTGTTGTTGATGGGCCACTGAGGGGGACGGGAAGGTGGACTCGCTTACCTTTTAGGGAGCCCAGAGGCCCTGCAGCTGGGGGCCAGAAGCAGCTTCGACACCCTCACTGCCATTTAAATCCATTTTTTGGTATCCCCACGAGATTCCACTCACCGGGTAGGCGAATAACCAGGCAGGTGATTGTTCAAACAAGCCAAAGCCCCGCCCTGGGAGCTCTTCCCTTCCTCAGCCTACGTTCTGACCGCAAGGCGGCAGGAGCAGGAACTTGTATTACGTGGAGCCTTTTCCCCATGATGTGGGTCCGGTCCCTATTCTACAGCTGGGGAAACGGAGGCACACAGAGCCGATGCAGAGACATCCCAGGAAGAGGCACAGCCAGAATCCAGATGCTCTGCAAGGCCACCGGCATGGAAGAAGGGGCGGCCCCCTTGCCTGTAGCCCGGTTCCTGGTGGGCATCATGGCTGTGAGGCAAAAGGATATTTGGTCCCCAGGCCCCTGCTCTAGACTGGGTTCCCCATTTCTATCCACCACCCCCGTGTTCTCAACACAGAGACAAAAGGGGCCTTTTGAAGTGAATGGGTGATCACAACCTTCGTAGGTCAGCGCAAAAGCCAGAGTCCTCCTCTCATCCCCTAGCCTTGGAACCTCCCAGTCGCATCAGCCCCACCACCTTGCTATTCAAACAGGACAGGCACGGTGGCTCATCCCCGTAATCCCTGCACCGAGTCTCTGGAGCCCAGGATTCTGAGATGAGCCTGGAAAATACAGTGAAATCCCATCTCTACTAAAGATACAAAAATTAGCCGGGTATGGTGGTGAATGCTTGTAATCCCAGCAACTTGGCAGGCTGAGGCAGGACAATCACTTGAATTTCAGAGAGGTTGCAGTGAGCTGAGATCACACCATGGCACTCCAGCCTGGGTGACGGAGAATGAGACTCCATCTCAAAAAAAAACAGGCCAGGCACATCCCTCTCCCAGTCCCTGTGCAGTGGAGCCCCCACCTGGAGCTCTCTTTCCACACTTGCCCCGTGGCTCTTGCTTGAACTGCACCTTCTCCTCAAAGCTGGCCATGGCCACACCATAGGATCCCCAGCTCACCGTCTCACCAATGTTCCATCTCAAGCATTTGCCACCTAAGGTATGGCTCAGTGGTGGTAAACGATGAGCGGTGGGCCACACCCAGCCTGTAGCTGGCTTCTGCACCGCCTGCAAGAAAGAAGGGCTTTTATGTGTTTAAAAGATTACATAACAGGTCGGGAGTAGTGGCTCATGCCTGTAATTCCAACACTTTAGAAGGCCAAAGGGGTTACATGACTGAAGATCAGGAGTTTGAGACCAGCCTGGAGTGGCAAAACCCTGTCTACTAAAAACACAAAAAAATTAGCCAGGTGCAGTAGTGCACACACCTGTAGTCCCAGCAACCCGGAGGGCTGAGGCAGGAGAATCACTTGAACATAGGAGGCAGAGGTTGCAATGAGCTGAGATCACACAACTGAGACAGAGCAAGACTCCGTCTCAAAAAAAAGATGATTACAAAGCAAAAGCAAGGAAATGTGACAGAGCAGAATGGCCTGCTTAAGAGGGAACTCTCGGGCTTTCTGCAGGGAGCTGTGCACACTCTGCTGTAGATGATTTCTTGGGCTTCGTGTCTGTCTCTCAGTAAAACTGAGCTTCCTGAAGGCAGGGGTCAGCTTTGCCCACTGCACTCCTCAGCAGCAGCTCCTAAAATCCTGCCTGCACTGGGACTGTGCTCACGAGGTCTCTCTGGAGTGAGGAAGAAACCCCATTTTCTCTCCTGTGAAATAAGGAGTGAAGAAGCCTCTGTGTAGGGCGGTCAAAGTAGTCAGTGAGTCAGAGCGTGTTGAAGCGTTCAGCACTGCACCTGATACATGGCAAGAACGCTGCATGCGACACCCCAAACCCAGCGTTACCTGGCTGTGAGGCCATACAGGTCAAGCAGGGCTTTGCAGAGCCTCTTCAGTGCCCATGAGAACTTAACCTCAGCCCGGGACAGCATCTGGTGGGCCACCTGGAAAGGGAGGGGACAGTGAGAGCTGTCTCGGTCATCCTCAACTGCCAGCCACATCTCATCCTTGCTCTCACTCACCAGCTCCAGGGTGCCTTTCATGACCCCCAGGGTCAACTTGATAGGCCTGGGACCCTGGTTGCCTGGCATCCTGGGCACCCAGGCCTGTAGCCACCACATGGCCTCCTCTGCCCGCTCCCTCCACACCTCCTCCAGGGGCCACAACATCACTTCCAGGTAGGAATCCTTCAGTGTGGCCAGGGGCCCTGCAACTGGCAGCCAACACCCACCATGAGGCCTCTGGGCAGCTCAGAGTCCCAGCCCAGGCCTCAAAGAGATAGGGCCTCTTCCTGGGATTAAGATGGTGGGGGGAGTGGAGGAAAAGGAATAGAGCAGCAGGCACTGGAGATTGCTAGTGAGTTGTCACAGCAGACCCGAGCTGCCTCTGCATAGCCTGCTCATAGCTTGTCTGGGAACTTGGACTGGGGGAGTGTTCCCACCAATCCTAGGAGTGATATGAGGCGCTCTGCGTCTGAACTGTTTGTACAAACGTGGTTTATGCCAGGCCCCTGCTTGCCTCCTAGGAGTCTGACAGTGTGCTCTGAGCCGAGCAGCACCTGCCAATTAGGCAGCCCCACCAAACACCCTGGGTGACATAGTGCTGGGACAGACAAGTGCATCCCATATGAAGGCACAGGGACTGGGAAAGGATACTAGGTGCTGGCCGTGGTTCATCCTAGACTCCGCCCCGGCCCCCTTCCCTGTGCCAACACTCCTGCCTCCTCTCTCACTGTAGTCAATGACAGCAGTGAACAGCATAGTGTGCAGAGTCCTGAGCACTTTTTCAAATTCACTGCCCTGTGGGTGGCCATGGGACTCTGGCACAGAAGAGAGGCTATGGAGGTGACATTCAACAGCCAGTCAGAGGGACGCCAACCCTGACATTGGGCAAGGTCTTAGCCCCGGATGGTGGAGAGGTCAGAAGTACCTAGTCCTGCCAGGAGGGCAGTTGGAACAAGGCAGCTGCCACTATGCCTGGCTAATTTTGGTATTTTAATAGAGATAGGCTTTCACCATGTTGGCCAGGCTGGTCTTGAACTCCTGACCTCGTGATCCGCCTGCCTCAGCCTCCCAAAGTGCTGGAATTACAAGTGTAAGCCACTGTGACTGGCTTTTTTTTTTTTTTAACATTATTTGTTTATTTTAGAGATAAGATCTCACTCTGTTGCCCAGGCTGGAGTACAGTGGCACATTCTTGACTCATTGCAACCTCTGCCTCCAGGGCTGAAGCAATCCTAGATGAATAGACATAAGACTGAAGCTGAAGTGCCAGCCCTGGATTCATTCCTATATGGCTATGCTATTGGAAGCAAGTTCATCTCTGGGGATGAGCTCAGGGTACTCAGATCGCCACTTGCCAGACTCAGGTGCTCTCTCTGGACATCCCACCTGGCCGGGGCACCCGCCTTGTGACTGAAAGCCAGGATCTGTGTACAGTGGAGTGTGCGGCCCGGCCCCAGCCTGTAGGCGCCATCTGAGCCGCTCTCTGTCTGCAGCCTCTGGCCAGTGCTGCACTGGTGCGCTGGCTGCTTTGCCTGAGCTGTGAGGATCGATCAAAGAACCCCTACTCTCCTATGCCAGGCAGCCCTCCACCAGGGCTCCAAGAGGAGGAGGCCCAAGCCCAGCCTGGCCTCTGCCGTGTTCTCCCAGCCCTGTGGTCTGCTTCACCCGTCACTCCGTTAAAACCTGTCCGTGGGGAGGTCTTAAGAGATAAATGAATGTCCCCTAAACAGACACACCTTTTTTTTCTTTTTTTCCTAATTAGCAGGTACTAAGTCCTACTCAGAGCCCACAGAATGACTGATGGAAAATCCTGTGGTGACAGCGTATTTTAGCTCACAGAGCCACAGCCACAGGAACCGGGGAAGGCCCTGCCACCTCCACCTTCCCCGCAGCCAGGCATGCAGTGCCTTACCCGGGAGGCCATACGGGATCCTCAGGGAGTCGGTCCGCAGCCAGCCCCGCTGCTGCAGCAGGCCAAGGGCATGCAGCCCTGACAGTCCTGACACGAACAGCTTGGCATCCAGGGCAGCCACTCATCATCCAGCCTCCTTCCTTTCCATCGGTGCTGCAGGGATAGAGAGCAGGCAAATGAAAGGGTCAGCCCCCAGGGACCGACACCCCCAGCCCCAGGCAAAAAAAGGACTCGGGAATACCCCAGGGTCCTTGGGATTGGGGGATCCTTGAAGAGTCAACACCTGGGCCCTGCACAACAGCCCACAGACAGGCCTGATCGTGGCTCACTGCAGCCTTGACCTCCAAGACTCAATCGATCCATTCACCTCAGCCTCCCAAGTAGCTGGTACTACAGACATGTGCCACCACCTTGGCTAACTTTGTGTGTGTGTGTGCACGTGCATATATATATATACACATCATTTTTTTTTTCTGTAGAAACAGGGGTCTCAGTATGTTTCCCAGGCTGGTCTTGAACGCCTGGGCTCAAGCAATTCTCTTTCCTTGGCTTCCCAAAGTTCTGGGATTATAGGTGTGGGACACTGTGCTTGGCCCAAGGATAAAGTAGAATGAGGCCGGGCAGAGTGACTCATTCCTGTAATTCCAGCACTTTGGAAGGCCAAGGCAGACAGATTTCCTGAGGTCAGGAGTTTCAGACCAGCCAGGCCAACATAGTAAAACACCGCCTCTACAAAATACAAATAAATAAATAAATAACCAAGTATGGCAGGAGGCACCTGTAATCCCAGCTACTTGGGAGGCTGAGGCAGGAGAACCGCTTGAACCCAGGAGGCAGAGGTTGCGGTGAGCCAAGATTGCACCATTGCATCCAGTCCAAGCAACACTGTGAGATTCTGTATCAAAAAAAAAAAAAAAAAAAAAAAGAAGTAGAATGAAACAAAATCAAATAGGACAGATGACAAAAAAATTAACTACACATCATGGGTCGTTAAATAAATTTCACTTTCTGAAGCTTCTGTGTCTGCAACACTGAAGGTCATCCAGAACAGACAGGTGGAAATGGGCCAGCTGTTATGACTCCCAAACACCCACATGAGGTGGTCAACAGCCACCACTCCGAGTGCCCCCAGCCCCAGCTCCTGTCCTTACCTTAGAATCTTTTAGAACACATAAGCGGCACACCCTGGTGTCACCGCCCTGGCTCTTGCACAGTGCCAGCATCTGCTCAGCCTGTGTGTGTGTTTTAAATGCCCCGTGTATTTTAGGCCAAAGTTTTACATATGTTTCTTATTGTGGGTGAGAATAAGAACAACCCAAAATCTGCTATTTTATGGCTTGTGGGGACCGCTGGATGTTGTGGGAAGTTCTGGGGGCTCACACTGAGCCTGAGTCTGTCCTTAGATGGGATGTTGATATTGAGAAACTGAAGTGATGAAGACCATCAGGAGGCATTTGGCCCACACCCTAGCCTGGTCACAGAGGAGACAGAGCACAGGGAGTTGCATCTCCTACCTGTCACATGGGCCTGGTCACTCAGCAGATGGCTCAGCGATGTGGAGAGGCCAGCTTGCTGCCCACCTGCTGTGTGAGGTTCCCTGTAAAGATGACAGGGCTGCCCCCATCACCAGTTTCATCTCCAGCTGTGCCTAAAACCACTCAGCCTTGCCGACCATGGGTGGCAGCAGGTCTCTCTAGCCCTGAAAAGGCCTTGGTGTCATCTGGAATGACAGGCTTGGCCAGCAAGCCCAGCCATGATCACACAAGCTGGGACCAGAAAGAGGGCAGGAGATAGCCAAGCTAATGGCTTTCTATGCCAATTCTTCTGCAATTTTTAATTTTTCTTGAGATGGAGTCTCACTCTGTCACCCAGGCTGGAATGCAGTGGCAGGATCTAGGTACATTGCAACTTTTGCCTCCCGGGTTCAAATGATTCTCCTGCATCAGCCTTTCAAGTAGCTGGGATGACAGACGCACACCACAGTGCCCAGCTAATTTTTGTATTTTTAGTAGAGACGGGGTTTTACCATGTTGGTGAGGCTGATCTCAAACTCCTGAGCCCAAGTGATCCGCCCACCTTGGCCACCCAAAGTGCTGAGATTACAGGTGTGAACCACTATGCCCAGGCCTTCCCCAATTTTTTAAACTCCGGATTTCTCAAAATTAGAAACCTGTCTTATAAACACAGAGGACTCTTATTCTCTCCTTGACAACCCCCTCATTGGATCCATCAGGAACTCAGTCGACCGTCGCTATGGAATGTGACTAGAGTCAACCTCATCTGCCACCTACGCTGCACACCAGCTCCAGCCCTTGTTATTGAATCTGTCTGACTGCAACATCCTCCTGGCTCTTCCAGCTCCCATCCCGCCACTGGCAACTGATCTCCACTTGCAGACCAGACACGTCCGATGATGGCATATAGCGTTTTTTACTGTACAATCCAAAGTCCTTGAGGCCCGTGAAGCCAGAATTTTGTTGGTCACTGGTGCAGACATTGGCAGGCGGGCCACAGGAACAACTCACTACACTCCAAGGCTCCACGTGGGAGATCCTCTAGAAAAGTCACGAGCAACTACAAATACCACGTTTGATGGCCCTGCCAACCTGCAGACACACCCCACACACCCCTCTGATAGCCACTAGCTAGTCAGTTCACCCAAAAGATGTCAAAATACTAGCTATTATCAGACCGTCACTATTTAATGCTGTATTTCCCTGATCCCCACCGACGTATGTGCAGATGTGTGTGTACAAATGTGTATGCATCTGTGTACGGATCTATCTGAACATAAATGTGTGTAGGTGTGTATGTATACAGATATACCAAAATACACAGATAGGTGTGTATGAATGTGTGGATATAGATTGTGTGTACTGTGATGTGTACATGGAGGTGTCGATATGTAGACATGTGTATGAATGTGTGGGTGTACAGACGTGTGTGTGGATGTACATAAAGATGTATATATATGAATGTGTGTATATGAATGTATGTGTACAGATATGTCTACATGTGGATGTAGATGCTTGCAGCTCTTTCTGCTGACAGGCACCTCCTAGCGCTGGCTTTCTCCAGTATGTATCAGAAGCTGTGCGGTGGTGTCAGAGCTTCCTCAGGGTGAAGGTGAACTGAGTGAGCACAGAATTTCTCTCCCAAACCACGACATTTTGCAGTTAAAGACAACGCTAGTCACAAATGCGTCAGGTCAGCAGGCATAAACTGGGGCTCTGCAGGCAACCCAGGACACAACCCCACACACCAGGGTAGGGGGTGCCAAACAGAACGCTTCCAACATCAACCTTAAATCTCACAAACTCTAAGGTTGAACACGAGCCTCGAACCCCTGGGCCCAGGGATTCGAGGTTGAACCCAAGCTCTGGCACTTTGTATTCATGAGCTCATCTGCCTCAGTCTCCTCATCTTAAATGGGGTTACAAAGAGGACTTGAAGAAGAGACTTCCTCTCTGCAGGAACAGGATCCAGAAAGTTGGAGTGCTGGCTGTTACTGTAATTTTATTGAGTCTGGGGCATATGGAAGTAGAATTTCTCCAAAGGCAAATAAACATTTCGAGGCTTCAGACAGCTCTATAGAGAGTGGCAGGAAGGTCCGAGGGGAGGTACGGGCAATCTGTGCTTGCATATGTAGCAAATAACAAGACGTTCAAGGGCCCCTGGGAGTTCTGGAAATGAGGCAGAAGTCTCAGCCATCAGACAGGTGGGGCTGTAGGACGACGACGGCTCTCCCCTGACATGAGTCTTCACCCAGGCTGATGGCACAGGTGGAAGTGGAGAGAGAATTTATGCAGCAAGACATCCAGCTCGGCTTCAGATGCTACACTCCAGGCCCCAGAGAAGACACTGAAAACTGAGGGAGAATTGGTGATCCTATGCTGAACGTGCCCAGTGGTCATGCCTGGCGAGATCAAGTCTAAAGCTGCTATTTGTACCTGGCTAGAGTGCACCGGCACCATCTCTACTCACTGCAACATCCGCTTTCCAGATTCAAACAATTCGCATGCCTCAGCCTCCTGCGAAGCTGGGCCAACAGGCGTGCACCACCACGCTCACGTAAGTTTTGTATTTTTGGTAGAGGCAGGGTTTCACCTTCCTGGCCAGCCTGGGCCCAAATTCCTGACTTCATGTGATCCTTCCGCCTTGCCTCACAACATTCGTACAATTTTTGAAGTCACTGATCTGCCTGAAAAGGGGATAGAAGTTTTAAATCTCCCCGGGATGGAGGAGGCAGACACAAAATTTCAACACAAGGACAAGAGCTTCAAGTGACTAAGTTCTATCCAGGTACCTTTTGATAAGATCTCTTGAAAAGCACCTACAGAGATGAAAACGAGCCTGAACAATATAGTAAGACCCATCTACACTAAAAAGAAAATAAAAATATAGAAAGGCATGGGGGCACAGGTTTTAGTCTCTGCTACTTGGGAGGCTGAGGAAAGAGGATCGCTTGGGCCCAGGGGTTCAAGGCTGCAGTGAATTAGGATTATGCCATTAAATACAAGACCTTGTAGAAGAAAGAGAAAAGTGGGGGAGAGAAAAAAGAGGAGGATGAGAGGGGGAAAGGGAAGAAAAAAGTAGGAAAAGGGAATAGTGAGAGGGAAAGAAAGAAAAAAGAAAGAAAATAGAAAAGAAATGAGGAAAACATATAAACATTTACTCTGTGAGAGAATGGTGTTCTCGACAGAATAATTTTAACAGGAAACCTGGGAAAAACTCAAGAGCACTTCATTATGAAACTAGCTGAATGCATTCCATTCCATGGACTATTACATGGTCATTTGCACTATACGGGAGATGCTGATTTTATTAGGTAAATATATTAACTCCACGTGCTGATTGTGTGCATAGATCATCTCGGAAAAGAATCACCAAAGGAACCGTAACAGTGGTTGGCTTCGAGAAGGGGTGGGAGAGCGGCTTTAAGGCTGCACCAACACCAACTGATAGAACTTTTTACAATAAAGACCATATTTCTGGGCCATCTGCAGCTGTGCAGCACTTGAAATGTGGACCATGCAGCCAAAGAACCAAATCTTTCATTTTCTTAAATGTTAATTTATTTAGATTTTTTTTCCTTTTTTGAGATGGAGTCTCGCTCCGTTGCCCAGGCTGAAGTGAAGTTGCATGATCTTGGCTAACTGCAACCTCTGTCCCCCAGGTTCAAGCACTTCTTTTGCCTCAGCTTCCAAAGTAGATAGGGTTATATGGGCTCACTGCCGCATCCGGTTGCTTTTTCTGTTTTTAGTATAGATGGGGTTTCACCATGTTGGTCAGGCTGCTCTCAAACTCCTGACCTCAGGTGAGCCACCAGACTCGGCCGCCTAAAATGCTGGGATTACAGGCATGAGCCACCGTATCCAGCATCACGTAGATTTCATAAACACATATGCCATGAGCTGCCATATGGGAGACTCGGTTCTATACTCTTTCATAGTTTTTGAACTTTCAATCATTTAAATGCATGGCCTATTTTTTTGAGTTATAGCACTTAATAGAATAGTATTTAGATTGTATTAATCTAAATAAAATCTACCATAGAATTTACATTGTACCAGTGAATGCTGATATATAAAAAAATTGCCAAGGTGTATGTGTGTGTGTGTGTGTGTGTTCATGTGCACGTTTATGTGTATGTATATTTCACTTTTTTTGAGTTAGTCGCGCTCTGCCACCCAGTCTGGAGTGCGGTAGTATGAACCTGGCTCACTGCAACCTCTGCCTCTAGGGTTCAAGTGGTTCTCCTGCCTAAGCTTCCCGAGTAACTGGGATTACAGGGACACACCACCACATCCAGCTCATTTTTGTATTTTTAGTAGAGAAGGCGTTACACCATGTGGGCCGGGCTGGTCTTGAACTCCTGATCTCAAGAGATCCACCTGCCTTGGCCTCCCAAAGTACTGAGGATTACAGGCATAAGCCAGCATGCACAGATAAAAAGGTGTGTTTTTTGAGAAAAATGAACAACGTACCAACAAAAAATAGGGAACAGCTGGGGCTGGTGGCTCATTCCTATAATCCTAGCTCTTTGGGAGGCTGAGGTGGGAAGATCGCTGGAGTCCAGGAGGTTAAGGCTGCGGTGACCCATGATTGCACCACTGCCCTCCAGCATGAGTATTGCAGCAAGACCCTGCCTCAAGAAAAACTAAAATTTTAAAAAACCAAAACCTAAGCATGACGATTGGGTTATCAGGCTATTTTATATGTGCCATTCTCAAAACTTGTTACGGTATCATCACATCACTCATCCGACACGAAAAAATAAAAAATAAAACCCAGAAACTCAAAGTAAAAATATTTGCAAATCTATAGTGTTATGCGTTGTGCTCTGTCTCCCCGAAAGATGCTGAAGCCCTATGCCGCAGGGTCTGTGGATGCGACCTTATTTGGAAATAGCCTCTTCCCATGTGATCGAGCTAAGCTGAGGTAATGAGGGTGAATCCTAATCCAGTGTGCCTGGTGTCCTTATAAAAAGGGGATGTGTGGACAAAGACACCTACAAAGGGAAGACGGTTTCAAGACAGAGACAGAAGACCACCTGCAAGCCAAGGAACTCTGGAGGCTCTGAGAATCCATGAGCGAGACCTGGGACGGACCTCCTTCACAGCCTTCAGAGAAAAAACAAACAAACAATAAAAAATCCCTTGATTTCAGACTCCTGGCCTCCAGAACTGTGAGAATAAATCTCTCTGGTTGAAGCCACACAGTTTTGTGTACTTTGTTAAGGCAGCGCTGGGAAATGAATGCAGAGTTCTTGGGGCACGCATCAACACTTCTGAAGGAAATGTGGGACGTTCAATGCTTGAACTTACAATTTATACCTTTCTCTACTCTGAATTGTTTTTTTTTTGAGACGCAGGGTCTCACTCTGTCACCCAGGCTGGAGTGCAGTGGCACAAGCATGGCTCACTGCAGCCTCCAGTTCCTGGGCTGCAGCAATCCTCTTGCCTCAGCCTCCTGAGTAGCTGAGACTATGGGCACATGCCACTGTGCCCAATTTTTTAAAAATGTTTTCTAGAGATGGGGTCATGCTATGTTGCCCAGGTTTACCTGGAACTCCTAGCCTCAAGTGATCTTTCCATCTTGGCCTCCAAAATTCTGGGATTATAGGTATAAGCCATTGTAACTGGCTTGCCTTTAAAAAAAAAAAAAAACAAAAACAAAAACAAAACCAGAATCTTCCTATATTGCCCAGGCTGGAGTCCAGGGACATGATCTTGGCTCACTGCAACCTCCACCTCCTGGGTTCAAGCAATTCTTTTGCCTCAGCCTCCCGAGTAAGTCAGCTTATAGTCTCCTACCACCACACCTAGCTAATTTATGTATTTTTATTACAGGCGAGGTTCCACCTGTGGGCCAGGCTGGTCTCGAACTGCTGACTTCAGGTGATCCGCCCACTTCAGCCTCCAAAAATGCTATGATAGTGGCTCACTGCAACCTCCGCTCCTGGGTTCAAGCAATGCTCCTGCCTCAGCCTCCCAAGTAGCTGGGATGACAGGTTCCTGCCACCATGCCAGTTTTTGTACCTTCAGCAGAGACGGTGTTTCACCATGTTGGCCAGGCTGGTCTTGAACCCCCGAAATCAGGTGATCCGACTGCTTCAGCCTCCCAAAAGGATAGGATAACAGGCATGTGCCACTGTGCCCGGCCCACTTCTGTTATTATTACAGTGTAATATATAATGAAATATTTACACAACTCGCCGTAACGTAAAATTAGTGGGAGCCCTGAGCTTGTTTTCCTGAAACTAGAGCTTCCCTTCTGAAGGTGACGGGAGACATTGACAGATAAACAGGCATTGGATTCTCATAAGGAGCACGCAGTCCAGCTCCCTCGCATGTGCTGCTTACGGTAGGGTTTGCATTCCTATGAGACTCTAATAACGCCACCGACCTGACAGAAGGTGGAGCTCAGGTGGTGATGCCAGAAATAAGGAGCGGCTGTGAACACAGATAAAGCCTCCCTAGCCCGTTCGCTGCTCACCTGCTGTGCTGCCTGCCCAGTTCCCAACAGGTGAGATGGGCACGGTGGCTCGCGCCTGTAATCCCAGCACATTGGGAGACTGAGGCAGGTGGATCACCTGAGGTTGGGAGTTCGAGACCAACCTGACCAACATAGAGACACCCTGTCTCTACTAGAAATACAAAAATTAGCCTGGCATGGTGGCTCATACCTGTAATCACAGCTACTTGGGAGTCTGAGGCAGGAAACTGGCTTGAATCTGGGAGACAGAGGTTGCAGAGAGTCAAGATCATGCCATTGCATTCCAGCCTGGGAAACAAGAGCAAGACTCCCTGTCAAATTAAAAAAAAAAAAAAGCCAGGGTGCAATGGCTCACACTTGCAATCACAGCACTTTGGGAGAATGAGGAGGGCAAATCACCTGAAGTAAGGCGTTTGGGACCAGCCTAGCAAACATGGTGAAACCCTGTCTCTACTAAAAATACAAAAATTAGCCATGTGTGGTGGTATATGCCTGTAATCCCAGCTACTCAGGAGGCTGAGGTGGAAGAATTACTTGAGCCTCGGAGATGGAGGTTACATTTACCTAAGATAGCACCACTGCACAGACTGAGACTCTGTCTCAAAAAGAAAAAAAAAAACAGGCTACTGGTACAGATCCGTGGCCAGGAGGGTTGGGGACCCAAGCTGTAGACAATATGTAATAATCAAATCGGGGTAACTGAGACAGTCATCACCTCAAATATTTATCTTTTGTTTTGGGAATAAGAAAATTCTTCTCTTCTAGCTATCTTGAAATATTCAAATAAATTCTCATTCACTGTAATTTCCCTTGTGCACTATTGATTACTGTAACATATTCCTTCTATCTAGGCCTTCTGGTCTTTCATTCATTCTTTTTTAAAATTATTTTCATTTATTTCTGAGACAGTCTCTCTCTTTCTGCCAGGCTACAGTGCAGTGACATGGTCTCGACTCAATGTAACCTTCACCTCCTGGGTACAGGCAATTCTCCTGTCTCAGCCTCCTGAGTAGCTGGGATTACAGGCGTGCATCAGTATTCCTAGCTAACTTTTTTTTATTTTTAGTAGAGATGGGGTTTCACCATGTTGTCCAGGCAGGTCTCGAATCCCTGACCTCAAGCAATCCACCCACCTCGGCCTCCAAAAGTGCTAGGAGTACAGGCGTGATCCACAGCACCCGGCCATTTATTCATTCTTACATTCATTCATTCTATGAATAACTACTGCCTGGTTATCATATACCTGACAGGGCTCCGGGCTCTGGGGAAACAGCAATGAGCAAAACAAAGTTGCTGCTCTCTTAATGGATCCATCATTCTAATGAGGGGAAAAGAGACAGGCGATCCATAAACAAACCATTAACACAGACAGCACATCAGGTGGAGAGTGCTGTGGAGAGTTCTATGGAGAATAAAAACTAAAGCAGGTATGGCCAGGTGCGGTGGCTCCCATCTGTAATCCCAGCACTTTGGGAGGCTGAGGAGGATGGATCCCTTGAGGTTAGGAGTTCAAGACCAGCCTGGCTGACATGGTGAAATGCCATCTCTACTAAAGGTACAAAAAAGAAAATTACCTAGGTGTGGTGGCAGCTGCCTGTAATCCTAGCTACTCAGTAGGGTGAGGTGGGAGGATTGTTTGAACTTGGGAGGTGGAGGTTGCAGTGAGCCGACATTGCGTCACTGCACTCCAGCCTGGGGAACAGAGCAAGACTGTCTTCAAAAATAAAAAAGTAAAGAGAAATCGGGTGCAGGTTAGAGTGCACTAGCACAAGCAGGGGTGCTCAGGTGGTGATGAAGGTGGTCAGGAAAGGCCTCTCTGTGAAGGTGATAGACATGAGGGCTGAGCCTGAGGACTCCTGAAGAGAGCAGCACGGGAGGGCCCTAGGTATTGGTCCCATTTGTGATCCTTTTGTTTTGTTTTCTTTGGTTTTTGACCCAAAGTCTTGCTCCGTCACCCAGGCTGGAGTGAAGTGGCACAATCTGGGGCCACTGCAACCTCCACCAACTGGGTTCAAGGCACCTCAGCCTCCCAAAGAGCTCGGATGTCAGGCGTGAGTCACTGTGCCTTGCCTATGCATCAACATGTTTAAATTCTTCAGAAAGCTGTGCTTTAGGAAGGGTGTTCTGACAGCAATCAGAAATAAATGACAACGGCAGAACAAGAATCACGTCAGTGACAGGGTGGCTATGGACATTTGTTGGCCAGCAGCAAAAAAGCCACTCATACCCTGGATTCTATCTCTGCAGCCTGTCTGCACCTGAACTCTCCTCCCCACATCAGTGGAAGCCTGGAACTCTCAGAAGAGCAGACCTCAACAGACGCTGTCACCTTCACCAGAATGATGGAATTAATTCATTCATGCAGAAGATAGCAGAAACCCGGTGAGAACAGGATCCAGAATGTGTGGGTTTTGATGGACAGGGTGGTAGGATCAGGGAGGCTCCACCTACCTCACCTCCTGAGCCCCACACTCCTTCCCCAGTCCTGATCACCATAGAGACTAGAGTGACATGACCAGAAATGTAGACGCTTGGAAAGACACCAGCGACATAAAGAAGAGGAGGCCAGAGGTCCACAAGGTACCCAGATCCTGGCCTCGGATGCCCAGGACTCTGTCCAGAAAGGCTCCCTCCCAGCCATGGAACTTGATGGTCCTCGAGTTCCTGAGTATAGAGCTGGTGAGTCGGGCCCACAAGTCCTTCTGCCTCGTTTGCTCTCCTGGGATTGGAGGGAAGAGAGAGATGAAGACACAGCTGGTCCGGAATTCTCCCCTGCACCCTGACAGTCACCGTGCAGCAAATCCTGCTGATCCTTCCTACTGCTTCCCAAAGCTGTCTGCCTCTCCGCATCTCTGACCCTCAGTCCTGATCCATCCACCATCATCCTGTGCCTGGATTCCTGCAGGAGCTGACCCAGGACCACTGCCACAGAAAGGAGGCTTCTGGTGCCCAGAGAACAGAGGCTTCCCCTGAGCCCACCTGGGTATGGCACCATCAGGAAGGCTACCTGGAGGTGGGTAATGCCTGAGCTACATCTTTCTTCCTTTTACATTTTTGGTGGAGTTGTGGGGTCTCACTCTGTTGCCCAGGCTGGCCTCAAGCTCTTGGGCTCAAGTGACCCTCTGCCCCTGGCCTCCTAAAGTACTGGGATTACAACCTGAGCTACATGTTAAATGGCCAGGAGGTGGGTGCTGGGCAGGCAGAGGATGAGGGGATGGAGCCGGGAAGAGGGATTGAAGGCTCTGAGACAGGGGACAACAAACACCTAGGCAGAGGGAGCAGCATGACTGAGAGGACACTCAGTGTGGCCAGAGGAGTACGTGCGCGGCGTCACTTGGCACTTTAGGGTCAGGCAGGAGTTCGGGGTCTGTGCTTAACCGGGGAGGGGCATCATCAGAAGGCAGCTGCCTGGAGAAGGTATTTTGTTATTTCTTGAGATGGAGTCTTGCTTTGTTACCAGCCTGGAGTGCAGTGGCGCGATCTTGGCTCACTGTAATCTCTGCCTCCTGGGTTCGAGTGATTCTCCTGCCTGACATTCTGGAGTAGCTAAGATTATAGGTGCCTGCCACGATGCTCAGATAATCTTTGTATTTTTTAAGAGGGATGGCATTTTGCCATGTTGACCAGTCTGGTTTAGAACTCCTGAACTCAGGTGATCCACCTGTTTCGAATTCCCAAAGTGCTGGGATTAGAGGCATGAGTCACTGTGCTCGGAGGAGGCCATGCAGGAGGCTGGCCAAATGACAGATAATTGGAAAGCTGGGCCTAGAGAGAAAATAAGTTCCTTCCCTTTATCCCCCTTCCACCTTTCTTTTCTTCCCTACTCCTTTCTTCTGCTCTCCTGCCTTGCTTTCTACCCTCTTTTTCCACCTCCCTCCTCCCTTTCTTCCTTGCCTCCATCATTCCTTCTCTTCCTCTTTCAACTCTTTCCTTCCCTCCATCTGTCCTCCCTTTCCTATCTTTCCTTCCCTCCCTCCTTTTCACTCCTCCCCTCCCTCCTTTCTCCCCATCCCTCCCTTCTTCCCTTCCTCTTTCCTACCCTTCTCCCCTCCCTCCCTTCTTCCGTAGTTCTCAAACACTTGTCCAGTACCTTCTGCATGCCGAGCACTAACTAGATACTGAATCTGCCACAAAGAGTGTGCTGTGCTGCCGTGGAGCTTCTAGTCTAAGGAGAGCAAGGCCATTGGCCCCTTCCGGGTGCTTCTTGAAGGGCCCTTTAGGAAGTGGGAAGTGCTGGGGAACAGCAAAAATGAACCCAAAACAGGCCAAGGAAGAGAGATGCTGAAAGGAGAGGGATGGGCGGGGTGTGTCCTTGCTGAACGATGGTGAGGAAGGTGGACCTGACTGCAGGGGGTGCTGGAGGGGACAAGGGTCTTCTAGAGTGAGGGTGGTCCAGGCGGAGAGCAGCTAAAGCAGATGCCTGGAGAGATGTGTGAACATCAGGCAGGTGTGAGGATGGGGTAGATGGGAAAGGGAGGGAGACGGGTGGAAGGTGAGGCTGGAGTCAATGAGGCAGCTCAGGGAGGGCCAGGTGGGCCACTGTGGGGCCTTTGGCTCAGACTGAGGAAAATGGGGCTGCTGTAGGTCTGAGCAGAGGAGGGTGTGATGAATTCAGCTCACACAGGTCTCCTGTGGCTGGAAGTGGAGAGAGACTGGGGCAGAAGTAAGGAGTGAGCCAGGGCCTTGCTGCTGGATGCATTTTTCAGATGACGCCAAGCAAATCTGCTGACTGATGGGGTGCAGGAGAGAAAGGCATTGATCTGACCCAGGGCCTGGGGTCTGAACACTGGAGGGAAGAGCCGCCGTCCAATGCGATGGGGAAGGAGAGGGGCAGGTCTGCACAATGGGCAACTTGCAGAGACAAGAACAAAGCCAGACCCGCCGGATCCCACTCAGCTCTGCCCTCCCCATCGCCCACACCAGGGCCTGTGTCTTCCTCCCTACTTCCTGCCTGGTCCGTCTTTTCCCCCAAAAGCCAAACCTGAAAGTGATTCCTCTTTTTGCTGATGAAGAAACCCAGAGGCAGGTGGCTCAGGAAGAAAGCGATGGTGGAGAAACCCGGGAGCTAGGCACGGAGGGGACAGAACCTCAGGAGATCCTGGGGAGCCCAGCTGCCAGAGGCGTGTGAACTACAGCAGCTCCATCTTGAATAGGAGATGCGTAAAAGGAGGCTGAGACCTACTGGGTTTCATTTCCAGGCAGTGAAGCCACTCTGAGTCACAGGATGAGACAGGAGGGCAGCACAGGATACAGGTCACAGAGACCTTGTCAGTAAAACAGGCTGCAGTAAAGAAGCCAGTCCAAGACCCACCGAAACCAAGATGATGACCAGAGTGACCTCTGCTCATCCTCACTCCTACATTTGCCACCAGCGCCATGACAGTTTAAAAATGCCATGGCAACATCAGAAAGTTTCCCTATAAGATCTATAAAAGGGGAGTCATGAATAGTCCAACCCTCATTTAGCATGTCAGGAAGAAATGACCCTAAAGATGGGCACCAGCGCCCTCTGGGCTGCTCTATGGAGTAGCTATTTCATCTTCATCTTAAAAAACTTGCTTTTTAAGGAAAGAATAAACTTACACTGTGGCTCACATTTGTAATCCCAGCACTTTGGGAGGCTGAGGCAGGTGGATCACCTGAGGTCAAGAGTTCTAGATCAGGCTGGCCAACATGGTGAAATGCTATCTCTACTAGAAATATAAAAATTAGCCAGGTGTGGTGACATGCACCTGTGATCCCAGTTACTCAGGAGGCTGAAGCAGGAAAATCTCTCGAACCCGGGAGGCGTAGGTCGTACTGAGCCAAGATCACACCGCTACTCTCTATCTAACCTGGGCAACAAAGACTCCATCTCAAAACCAAACCAAAACAAAACAACAAAAAAGCAAACAAACAAACAATTGTGCTTTCACTTTACAGACTCATGCTGAATTGCTTCTTACACGAGATCCAAGGACCCTCCCTTGTGGTCTGGATCGGGTCCCCTTTTCTGTAACACAGCTGCAGATCCTGAAGAGGGTCAGACTTGGATCCTAAGATGCGGAGTCAAGGAATGTGATAAGGACAGCCACCGGGTCCCAGGGATCTGGGCTCATGGGGGTCTGCTGGGTCAGGAGGTGCCTGCTGAAGACAGAGTCCGTCAATGTCAGGGAGGGAATCACCCACTTACACGATGGGGAGAGAGTCATATTCAAGAAAGAACATGCACACACACGAGTGGGACTGGGAGCTGTTCCTGGCCACAACAGTGAAGTTGAGACCTCTGGAATAAGGACTGGGTTCAAATCCTGACTCTGAGGATGGTGAGGGTGGCTTTGGGGCAAGTCCCCTCCCTAATGTGCAGTTCCCTTGTCTGAAAAATGGGAAAGAGTTGCCCTCATTTTGCATGTTTGCTTATTACATTTAAGTATCTTTCTAATCTTCATTTTACCCTCATGAGGGTTGTAAGACTTAGCAAATCATCATACAGATTCCCAGTTACCTTTGAAGACAAAAAGTAAATAAGGTTTTAGTTTAAGTCTTGTGCATTATTTGAGACATACACTGAGAGTTTGAAACTCTCACTTAACTGGATGTCTTGTGTTTTCTCTGGCAACCCTGCTCCCTACCAACGTGGTGCTTTTGGGATACATATCCCCCTGCCTTTCAGCTTTGGTTTCTATATCTGGAAAATGTGAAAGTGGGAGGTAGAATAAATGATTTTTATGTTGCTCTGACTTTCTAAGAGTCCTTCACAGGTTACTTGAACCCATTCTCTCACCAAGCCCCCCCCACCCCAACTCCAGTCTGCATGCCTCAATTTCCCCTCTTAGTCCTTAGGAACACTTTTTTTTTTTTTGGAGATGGAGTCTCACTCTGTTACCCAGGCTGGAGTGCAGAGTCACGAACTTGGCTCCCTGCAACCTCTGCTTCCCAAACAATTCTGCTGTCTCAGCCTCCTGAGTAGCTAGGATGACAGGTGTGCATCGCTATGCCTGGCTAATTTTTGTATTTTTAAAACACACAGGGTTTCACCATGTTTTCAGGCTGGACTCGAACTCCTGGACTCAAGTGATCTATTCACCTCAGCCTCCCTAAGTGCTGGGATTACAGGTTTGACCCACCCCACTCAGCTCAAAGAAAGTACAACACCATTTTCTAATATCGGGTCAGTTTGTTTCATTCATATGGCAATGGCGTCACCTGGTGGCTTCATGGAGGAGTGCCCTGAGGGTAAACCTCCCACAGCAGGCGTTGGCAAAACACTCAAAGGAATCTGACAAAAGATGACCATCTCTCTCTGGGGAAAAATGGTTCATAAAACGGTAGCAACCTCAGTATCCACCCCTCCTTCACCAGGATCTCATGGTGATGTTAGGAACTGTCTACCAAGAGGCAGGAAAAGTGCACAGGGAAAGTGACACGGTGCATTATCTGCAGATATCTCGGTCTTCTCTGTTTTTTTTTTAAAGGGGAGTCTTGCTCTGTCCCTCAGGCTGGAGTGCAGTGGTGAAATCTCGTCTAACTGCAATTTACACCTCCGGGTTCAAGCAATTCTCCTGCCTCAGCCTCCTTAGTAGCTTGGATCACAGGCACACGCAACCATGCCCGGTTCATTTTTGTATTTTTAGCAGAGACAAGATTTCGCCGTGTTAGCCAGGCTGATCTTGAACTCCTGACCTCAAGTGATCTGTCCAGCTCAGCCTCCCAAAGTGCTGGGATTACAGACATTCACCCCCATGCCCGGTTTTCTCACTTTATTTATTTTTTAGATGGAGTCTCACTCTGTCACCCAGGATGGAGTACGATGGTGTGGTCTCTACTCACTGCAACCTCCACCTCCCGGGATTCTCAGCCCTCAGTCTCTCGAGTAGCTGGACTACAGGCATATGCCAACACACCTGGCTAATTTATGTATTTTTAGTAAAGATGGGATTTCACTATGTTGGTCATGATGGCCTCGAACTCCTGACCTCCAGTGATCCTTTCACCTAGGTTTCCTAAAGTGCTGGGATTACAGGCGTGAACCACCATGTCTGGCTGTGGGTTTTCTTGAAAACCCACATGATTCCTCATCATGTTTAACAGAACTGTGCCACAGCCCTGGACTTCCCTCAATTCATCCTCCTTTGAATAGTGAACCTCTCAAAAGCTGTAACAAACATGGAAGAGCCACTGGCAGGGTGGGCTGGTTGGTGGCAGGGGGGCTGGGGTCCCCGCAGTTGGCATCCCCTTTCCAAGGATGTACACATGGCCTCATATACCAGTTCTTTTATCTCCTAGGTCAGCTGGTCGACACCGTCTGGGTAAAAAAAGGAGACCAGATCTTGTTTTCATCCACGTTTGAAGCCAATGTCACCACCCACGACATTGCTGTCAGTGCGTGCCCAAGCCCCCGGTAGCCTAGAAAAATTAAGACCTGGTTTATTAACCATACACCTACCAGACCCAACCCAGCCAAAACATGAAATCGATTGGGCTCAGTGACCCACATTTGTACTTCTAGCACTTGGGGAGGCCAAGGCGGGTGGATGTCCTGAGGTCAGGAGTTTCAGACCAGCCTGGCCAACGTGGTGAAACCCCATCTCAACTAAAAATATAAAAATGAGCCTAGGGTAGTGGTGCACACCTGTAATCGCAGCTACTCGGGAGGCTCAGGTTGGAGAATCACTTCAATACAGGAGGTGGAGGTTGTAGTGAGCCGAGATTGAACCATTGCATTCCAGACTGGGCAGAGCGTGAGACTCCATCTCAAAAAACAACAGTAACAACAGCAGAAACACAAAATCAAACAACGCCTTTTTTTTTTAGAGACAGAGAGGGACTTCCTGTGTTGTCCAGGCTACAGTGCAGTGGTACAATCATAGCTCACTGCAGCCTCTTATTCCCATGCTCAAGCAATCTTATCACTTAAGCCTCCTGAGTAGTTGGGATTACAGGTGCATGCCACCATGCTCAACTAATATTTGTGTGTGTGTGGAGATGGGACCTCACCATGTTGGCCAGGCTGTCCTCAAACTTTGGGCATCAAGGGGCCCTCCCTTCTCAGCCTTCCAAAGTGCTGGAATTACAGGCATGAGCCTCTGATCCTGGACAAAACCTAATTACACATTCATAAATGACCAAGGGTATGATGGCTCATGTCTGTAATCCCTTTACTTTGGGGAGGATGAGAGGATATATTGAGGTAAGGAGTTCGAGACTGGCCAGGCCAATAGGATGAAACCCCATCTCTACTGAAAGAATACAAGGCTGGGAGTGGTGGCTAACACCTATAATCCTATGACTTTGGGAGGCTGAGGTAGGCAAATCATGATGTCAGGAGTTCGAGACCAGCGTGGCCAACATGGTGAAACCCTCTCTACAAAAAATACAAAAATTAGCTGGGTGTGGTGGTGTGCATCTGTAATCCTAGGTACTCAGGAGGCTGAGGCAGGAGAAATGCTTGATCCTGGAAGGTGGAGGTTGCAGTAAGCTGAGATCACACCAATTTATTCCAGACTGAGGGACAGAGCAAGAATCTATCTCAGAAAAAAAATTAGCCAGGCATGGTTGCATGTTCCTGTGATCTCAAGCTACTCTGGAGGCTGAGGTGGGAGGATTTCTTGAACCAGGGAGAATGAGGCTGCAGTGAGCTGAGGTCATGCCACTGCACTCCAGCCTGTGTGACAGAATGAGACCCTGTTTCAATAAATCAATAAATAAAATAAAAATTTGTAGTCTCCCAATTGGGAGGCCGGAAGTGTAGTTGGGTGTCTGCAGGCCAGGCTCTCTCTGGAGGCTCTGGGACAGCAGGCATCCCTTGACTTATAGTGGCCATTGTCCTTCTATGCATGTCTGTCACTGTGTGAAAATTTATTTTTGGGCGGGCACAGTGGCTCACACCTATAATCCCAGCACTTTGGGAGGCCGAGACAGGATTGCTTGAGCCTAGAAATTCAAGTTTAGCCTGGGAAACATAGTGAGATACCATCTCTACATAAAATACAGAAAATTAGCTGGGCATGGTGGAACACACCTGTAGTCCCGGCTACTCAGGAAGCTGAGGTGGAAGGATCATTTGAACCCAAGAGATTGATGCTGCATTGAGCTATGATCACATCACTACACTCAAGCCTGGGTAACAGAACAAGACTGTCTCAAAAAAAATATTTTACTCTTTCTTTTTCTTTTACTGGCAACGTATTTCCCTTTTAGTAAGGACACCAGTTATATGGGATCAGGGCCCCACCATCATAACCCATTTTAACTTGATAACCTCTGTAAAGACCCAGTCTCCAGATAAGGTCATGCCTGTAATCCCAGCACTTTGGAAGGCTGAGGTGGGAGGATCACTTGAGGCCAAGAGTTCAAGACCAGCCCGGGCAATACAGTGAGACTTCACCTCTACAAAAAAAATAAAAAAAAAATAGCTTGGTGTAGGGGTGTGTACCTGTAGTCCCAGCTCCTTGGAAGGCAGGAGCACAGAGTGAGCCCAGGAGGTCGAGGATGCAGGCATCTGTGATTGTGCCACTGCCCACCGGCTGGGCAATAGCAAGACCTAGTCTGTCTCAAGAGAAAAAAAAAAGTTTGCTGATCCAATGTGGGGTAATTTTTTATAACTTTAACTCTGTATTTTTTCATATTGCTTAGCTTTTCCACATGAACTCTGTGATTATAACAAGAAAATAGCAGTCACGTTACATTTTTTTGTTTTTTGAGATGGCGCTCTGATCTTGTTTCCCAGGCTGGAGTGCAGTGGCATGATCTTTGTTCATTGCAATCTCCGCCTCCTGGGTTGGGCGATTCTCCTGCCTCAGCCTCCTGAGTAGATGGAACTACAGGCACATGCCACCCTGCCTTGCTCATTTTTGTATTTTCTGTAGAGAGGGGAATTCACCGTGTTGGTCAGGCTGGTCTCGAACTCCTGGCTTCAAGTGATCTGCCCACCTCAACCTCTCAAATTGCCGGAATTGCAGGCATCAGCCACTGCATCCGGCCATTCTTATCTTTTTGTCCACAGAAATGACCAGCATTTCAATTTTTGTTTGTCTTGTTTTGTTTTTCTTAAATGAAAACAAACTAGCAGTTATAATTGGGAGGACAATTTGCATTATGGGAATCTGGGAGTCATGCCAATTTCTGTAATCAAAGTTGGTAAAAAAAAACTGGGGTTATGCGATGGGGTGGTGGCACACGCCCATAATCCCAGCACTTTGGGGGGCTGACGTGGGTGGATCACCTGAGATCAGGAATTTGAAAACAGCCTGGCTAACATGGTGAAACCCCGTCTCTATGAAAAAAAATACAAAAATTAGTCAGGCCTAGTGGTGGGTGCCTGTAATCTCAGTTACTCGTGAGACTGAGCAGGAGAATAACTTGAGCCTTGGAGGGGGAGTGAGACTCTGTCTCAAAAAAAAAAAGAAAAGAAAAGAAAAAAAAATTTATCCTGGAATGTAAGGCTGATTCACCATACACAAGTCTATAAACATAATTCTCCACATAAACAGAACCAAACACAAAAACCACAGGATTATCTCCATAGATGCAGAGAAGGCAAAACTCTCAATAAACTAGGTATTGACAGAACTTATCTCAAAATAATAAAAGCTATTTATGACAAACCCACAGCCAGTATCACAATGAATAGGCAAAAACTGGAAGCATTCCCTTTGAAATCTGGCACTAGACAAGGATGTCCTCTCTCATCACTCCTATTCAATATAGTACTGGAAGTTCTACCCAGAGCAATTAGGCAAGAAAAAAAAAAAATAAACCGTATTCAAATAGGAAAGGAGGAAGTCAAATTTTCTCTCTTTGCGGACGACATGATTGTATATCTAGAAGACCCCATCGTCTCAGCCCACAATCTCCTGAAACTGATAAGCAACTTCAGCAAAGTCTCAGGATAAAAAATTAATGCACAAAAATCACAAGCATTCCTATACGCCAATAACAGACTTAAAGAGAACCAAATCAAGAAGGAACTGCCATTCACAATTGCTACCAAGAGAATAAAATGCCTAGGAATAAAAGTAACAAGGAATTTAAAGACCTCTTCAAGGAGACGTACAAACCACTGCTCAACAAAATAAGAGAGGACACAAACAGATGGAGAAATATTCCATGGTATTCATTGGGAAGATTCAGTATCATGAAAATGGCCATACTGCCCAAAGTAATCTATAGATTCAACACTATCCCTATCAAGCCACCAAGGGCCTTCTTCACAGAACAGGAAAAAAACCACCTTAAACTTCATATGGAACCAGAAGAGAGCCCACATAGCCAAGTCAAATCTAGGCAAAAAGAACAAAGCTGGAGGCATCACACCACCTGACTTCAAACTATACTACAATCCTACAGTAATCTAAAGAGCATGCTACTGGTACCATAACAGAGATAAAGATCAATGGAACAGAACAGAGGCCTCAGAGGCAAGACCACACATCTACAACCATCTGATCTTTGACAAACCTCACAAAAATAAGCAATGGGAAAAGGATTCCCTGTTTAATAAATGGTGTTGAGAAAACTGGCTAGTCCCGTGCAGAAAGCAGAAACTAGACCTTTTCCTGACACCTTACACTGAAATTAACACCAGATGGATTAAAGACTTAAACATAAGACCTAACACCATAAAAATCCTAGAAGAAACCCTACACAAAACCATTTAGGATATAGGCATAGGCAAGGACTTCATGACTAAAACACCAAAAGCATTGGCAACAAAGGACAAAATAGACAAATGGGACCTAATCAAACTCCACAGCAAAAGAAACCATCATTAGGGTGAACTGGCAACCAACAGAATGGGAAAAAATTTTTGTAATCTACCCATCTGATAAAGGGCTAATAACCAGAATCTACAAAGAACTAAAACAGATTTACAAGAAAGAAACAAACAAGCCCATTCAAAAGTGAGTGAAGGACATGAACAGACACTTTACAAAAGAAGACATACATGAGGCCAACAAACATATGAAAAATCTTCATCATCATTGGTCATTAGAGAAATGCAAATCAAAACTACATTGAGACACCGTCTCATGTCAATTAGAATGGCAATCATTAAAAAACCTGGAGACAACAGATTCTGGAGAAAATGTGGAGAAATAGAAACACTTTTACACTGTTGGTGGGAGTGCAAATTAGTTCAACCATTGTGGAAGACTGGCGATTCCTTAAGGACCTAGAAATAGAAATTCAATTTGACCCAGCAATTCCATCACTGGGTACATATCCAAAGGATTATAAGTCGTTCTACTATAAGGACACATGCACACGAATGTTAATTTTTGCACTCTTTACAATAATGAAGCCTTGGAAACAACCCAAATGCCCATCTATGGTAGACTGGACAGGGAAATTGTGGCACATATACAACATGGAATACTATGCAGGCATAAAAAAGATGTTTGTAGAGACATGGATGAACCTGGAAACCATCATTCTTACCAAACTGACACAAGAACAGAAAATCAAACCCTTCATGTTCTTACTTATAGGTGGGTGTTGAACAATGAGAACACATGGGCACAGGGAGGGAAACATGATACCCTGGGGTATGTGGTGGGAAACTAGTGGAGGGACAGCATGGGGTGGGGAGTTGGGGAGGGATAACATAGGGAGAAATGCCAGATATAGGTGATGGGGAGGAAGGCAGCAAACCACATTGCCACGTATGTACCTATGCAACAATATTGCATGTTCTTCACATGTACCCCAAAACCTAAAATGCAATTATATATATATATGCACATACAAACATATATATGTACATATATATATAAATGTATATGGAAAGTTGCCTCTCCACCTCTTTCTCCCAGACCAAAAAAAAAAAACCAGAAAGAAAAGAAAAAGAAAAATTGGGGTTATTAATCAGTTGGTAAGGAGTAATAGTCTTGTTCACAAACTTCAGATCCTTATTTTGCAGGCTAGAAAGCACTCTAGTTAGTAAAATAATAACAGTAATGACAACAGCCAAAAGGAAAGAGTATTTAAAATGCAGGAGGTGCTTGTCTAGGCTCATTTGTGGGTAACATTATTTAGCCTCGAGCATCATCTTAGGAGAGCATCCTCATATGATTCCTATCTGACAGGTGGGAAAACTGAGGCACAGAGACCTACGTTGTCTGTCCGGACTCAAAGTAGTATTAAGTTGTGGCGCAGGTGTCACCTGACATTGTCTTGTGCACTATGCCTATCTATTATTCTTATTTTTGAGACAGTTTCCTTCTTGTCCATGCTGGCGTGCAATCTCAGCTCACTGCAACGTCTGCTTCCCAGGTTGAAGCAGTTCCCCTGACTCAGCCTCCCAAGTAGCTGGGATTACAGGCACGCACCACCATGTTTGCCTAATTTTGTATTTTTAGTAGAAATAGGGTTTCTGCATGTTGGTCAGGCTGCTCTTGAACTCCTGACCTCAGGTGATCCATTCACCTTGGCCTCCCAAAGTGCTGAGATTACAGGCATGAGCCACCACACCGGGTTTTGTTTTTGAGATGGAGTCTTGCTCTGTCTTCCAGGCTGGAGTGCAGTGGGATGATCTCGGAACGCTACAACCTCCACCTCCTGGGTTCAAGCAATTCTCCTGTCTCAGCTTCCTGAGTAGCTGAGATTGTAGGCACGTGCCACCACGCTGGGCTTTTTGTAGTTTTAGTGGAGTCAGGGTTTCACCATGTTGGCCAGGCTGGTCTTGAACTTCTGACCTCAGGTGATTCACCCACCTCGGCCTCCCAAAGTGCTGGGATCACAGGCATGAGCCACCTCACCTGGCCACTATGCCTATCTCATTGTATTTCTAAAAAAAGAGGGAAAAGAAATAATTGTATTTCTATCCTCACAGTAACTCCATGAAGGAGATAGTATCATTTACCTTTTACAAATGCGAAAACAAAAGCTCCAGCTTTGTTTCACTTTGAAACCCAAGCTTGAGTGCAATGGCATGATCTTGGCTCACTACAGTCTTGACATCCGGGACTCCAGTGATCCTCCCGCTTTATCCCCCTGAGTAGCTGGGACTACAGGGGGACACAGCCACACCTGGAAAATTTTTTGAAGTTTTTTTGTAGAGATGGGGTCTTGCTATGTTGCCCAGGCTGCTCTCAAACTCCTGGGCTCAAGCAATCCTCCCATATCAACCTCCCAAAATGCTGGGATTACAGGTGTGGTCGCTCCAGCTTTTTTTCCCCCAAGTCCACATGAAGTTGTTAGTGGCTGAGTCAAAAGAGTCCCGGGGTCTGCTGACTCCTACTTCAGTGTTTTTTCATCTAGACTGTAGCCACTGTAATTTCTGGAAATATTCTAACAGTGGACTGTGATGGATTATTTGGGTGTGTAGCACAAACAGAGGAACATCTCTTAGGAGACTGAACCCTGATGTTCTGATGGGGCCAGCATGTATTCTGTAAAAACGTTCCATAGCTCCCATCCATGACCAGTGAATAAGAATTAGGTACCAGGCATGGTGGCTCACGCCTGGAATCCCAGGACTTTGGGAGGCTGATGTGGGTGGATTACTAGGTCAGTTCAAGAACAGCCTGGCCAGTATGATGAAACACCATCTTTACTATAAATAAAAAAATTAGCTGGCCGTGGTGGTGGGTGTCTGTAATTCCAGCTACTCAGGAGGCTGAGGCAGCAGAATCGCTTGAACCCAGGAGGTGGAGATTGCAGTGAGCTGAGATTGCGCCACTAAACTCCAGTCTGGGTGACAAAACAACACTCAGTCTAAAAAAAGAAAATGCTGGGCATTGGCCAGGTGCGGTGCGGTGGAACACATCTGTAATCCCAGCACTTGGAGAGGCTGTGGCAGGCAGATCGCTTGAGGTCAGGAGTTCCAGACCAGCCTGACCGACATGGTGAAAGCCCATCCCTACTAAAAATATGAAAATTAGCTGGGTGTGGTGACAGGTGCCTACAATTCCACCTACTCAGAATGCTGAGGCAGAATTGCATTAACCTAAAAGGCGCAGCCTGCAATGAGCTGAGATCCCACCACTGTACTCCAGCCTGGGCGACAGAGTGGGACTTCATCTCAAAAAAGAAAAAGAGTTGGGTGTGGAGGTGTGTGGTCTCAGCTACTCATGAGACTGAGGTGTGCGGATCGCTTGAGCCCAGGAATTTGAGGCTTCAGTGAGCTATGGTGGAGTCACTGCACTCCAGCCTGGGTGACTAAATGAGACCCCTATTTTAAAAATTTAAAATAATTTAAAAAATGAACAAAATAATAGAGACAATAGGATAGTATTCATCACCAATAAGAGATCAATCATATCACCCACTGAATCTTGCCAACATAATCAAACTCTAATCTAATGGGGTGACCATGAATCCAGCTGCAAATGTGCCAAAAATACAAAAGACAGAGAATGGGTTCACCTTCACCAAGGAAATTTAGACTTTGAGAAAGACCCAACAATGTGGAGTCTTCCAAAATTCATAGAAAGGCAAAGGGATAGGCCAGGCAAGCTGGCTCAGGCCTGTAATTCCAGCACATTGGGAGGCCAAGGTGGGCAAATCACAAGGTCAGGAGTTTGAGACCAGCCTGACCGACATGGAGAAACCCCATCTCTACCAAAAATACAAAAATTAGCCAGGTGTGGTAGCACATGCCTGTGATTCCAGCTATTCAGGAGGCTGAAGCAAGAGAATCACTTGAACCCGGGAGTCGGAGGTTGCAGTGGGCTGAGATTGTGCCATTGCACTATGGCCTGGTGACAGAGCAAGACTCTCTTTCAAAAAAAAAAAAAAAGAAAAAGAAAAAAAGGGAAAAGGGATAGAGAAAAAACTTGTAGATTGCATATTTTTTTAAATTTTACTTTTTGCTGGGCACTGTTCACACCTGTGATCACAATCATTGCACTTTGAGAGACTGAAGTGGGCAGATCACCTGAGGTTAGGAGTTTGAGGACAGCCAAGCTAACATGGTGAAACCCTGGCTCTATTAAAAGTATTAAAATTAGCTGGACATGGTCCCATGTGCCTGTAATCTCAGCTACTCGAGAGGATAAGGCAGAAGAATGGCTTGAACCCAGGAGGTGAAGGTTGCCATGAGCTGAGATCACACCACTGCACTGCAACCTGGCTGGAATTAAAAAAAAAATTAGGTTTTGTAGAGACAGGAGTCTCCCCGTGTTGTCCAGGTCGGTCTCAAACCTCTGAATTTAAATGATCCTATCACATCAGGATTACAGGTGTGAGCACTCACCCAGCTAACAAACTTGGAAATTGAAAGAGGCTTAAAAGACATAACAATGCTGGGAAACAGTTATGGGTGGGAGATGCATACTAGGGCTGCTCTACTCTAAAGAAACAGAAAGAGGCCAGGTGTGGTGTCTCACACCTGTAACACCAAACACTTTGGGAGGCCGAGAAGGGAGGATCGCTTGTGCCCAGGAGTTTGGGATCAGCCTGGCAACATAGTAAGACCCTGTCTCTACAGAAAAAAAAAGTTTTTTTTTATTAGCCGGGAATGGTGATGCACGCCTATATTCCTGGCTACTCAGGAGGCTGAGGGGAGATGATCACTTGAGCCCAAGAGGTCAAGGCTGCAGTGAGCCATGTTTATACCACTGCACTCCAGCCTGGGTAACTGAGCAAGAACCTTCCTCAAAAAAAAAAAAGAGAGAGAGGAACAGAAATCAGCAATTACTGTGAATGTCAGCATTGGGGAATACTTCTGCAGAGAAGGGAGGGGCTGGCATTGTGCCCATCTCCAGCCCTTTCTGGAAGTACAGAGTCTAGTGGGGAAGACAGCAACACGAGTGGAGATTCAAGCTGCAGCACCAGGAAGGTCCCTTCCACTTTCCTGCCTTCTTGCCCTTTCCTTCGGTGAACAGGAGCACGATTTTCTTTCTTCTTTGCCTTTCTAACTAGAGTTTCTGACAGGAGAATTTATATACCGGATATATAGCATCAACATGAACAGCCAGCTGGAATTGACGTCTTTGTTGATACCCCAGTCAGGCACATCCCTTATTCCTCTGCTAAGTACATCTGGATGTTGCTACTGTCCAGGATTCTCAGCCACATGCTTGGTGCCCACTCCCAGATTCTGGAAATTTCCTGACATTACCCCCAAAAGGAGGGACACTCACTCACAATTCTGCGTAGAAATCATCTCGATGTGTCCTTTTTTTTTTTTTTGAGACAGAGTCACTCTGTTGATCAGACTTCAGTCCAATGGTGTGATCTCAGCTCACTGCAACCTCCATCTCCCAGGCTCAAGCAGTTCTCCTGCCTCAGCCTCCCAAGTAACTGGAGTTACAGGCACCTGCAACCGTGCCTGGCTAATTTTGTGTTTTGAACGGAGTTGGGGTTTCACCATATTGGTCAGGCTGGTCTTGAATTCCTGGTCTCAAGTGATACGCTCACCTAGGCCTCCTAAAATGCTAAAATTACAGGCATGAGCCATCATGCCTGGCAATTTCTGTGTCACCCCCCTAGGCCAGCCTCTGCATGTTTGGGTTTGATGAGGCTGTGGCTGTCCAGCTGGCTGCCTGTCATCTTAATTTCGTGTCTCCTCGATACTTCTCACCTGCCCATGAATTCATTTTCTTTTCTTTCTTTTGTTTTTTTCTTGAGATGGAGTTTTGCTCTGCCACCAGGCTGGAGTGAAGTGGCATAATCTCAGCTCATTGCAACCCCTGCCTTCCATGTTTGAGCAATTTTTTTGCCTCCGCCTCCCAAGTAGCTCTGACTACAGACATGTGCAACCATGCATGGCTAATTTTTGTATTTTTAGTAAGATAGGGTTTCCTCATGTTGGTCAGGCTGGTCTCAAACTGCTGACCTCAGATGATCCACCCACCTCGACCTCCCTAAGTGCTGGGATTACAGGCATAAGCCACAGTGCCTGGCCTCAGTTTTTAAACTCAGCCTGAATGGGCTTCTCTTGCTAGCAGCTAAGAGCTCTGACCCTTAAAGCCTTCTCCCACCCAGCAGGAAGTGTTTGGATGTTTCTGGATCTAAAATCCAAGTGTCTAAGCCTACCAGTAGTTGCAAGTGCAGATGATCACACGATTTTTTGATTTTACAGTGGCACAAAAACGATCACATTAAGTATAAACTGTCCTTCCAGTACTGATACAACCTTTCTAGTTTTTACTGTTAGTATAGTATTCAATAAACTGCATGAGGGCCAAGTGCAGTGGCTCATGCCCTTAATCCCAGAAACCAACCGAGCCCCCTTTGACCTAACAGAAGGTGAATCAGAGCTAGTTTCAGGCTTTAATATTGAATATGCCGCAGGCTCATTCGCCCTATTCTTTATAGCAGAATACATAAATATTATCATAATAAATGCCCTAACCACCACCGTCTTCCTAGCAACATCATTCAACATAACCATATAAGAAACATACACAATCAACTTTATAACTAAAACCCTCCTACTAACCACCCTATTCCTATGAATTCGAACAGCATATCCTCGATTCCACTATGATCAACTAATATACCTCCTATGAAAACATTTCTTACCTCTTACACTAGCACTATGCATATGATAGATTTCAATGCCCATCTTAATATCTGGCATCCCACCACAAACATAAGAAATATGTCTGACAAAAGAGTTACTTTGGTAGAGTAAATTATAGAGGTTTAAAGCCTCTTATTTCTAGGATTTTAGGAATTGAACCCATACCTGAGAACTCAAAACTCTCCGTGCTACCTATTACACCATATCGTAAACAGTAAGGTCAGCAAAATAAGCTATCGGGCCCATACCCCGAAAATGTTGGTTAAATCCTTACCGTACTAATATCAACCCCCTAGCCCACCTCATTATTTCCTTAACCATCCTAACAGGAACCACAATTACAATTCTAAGCTCACTCTGATTTCTAGCCTGAATAGGCCTAGAACTGAATAGATTAGCCATCTTACCAATTTTAGCCAAAAACACAAACCCCCGATCCACAGAAGCTTCTACTAAATACTTTCTAATCCAAGCAACAGCATCAATAATTCTCCTAATAGCCATTTTCCTTAATAACTTAAACTCCGGACAATGAAAAATCAACCCACCCCATAACCAAATTTTATCCACAATAATACTGATTGCCCTAGTAATAAAAATAGGAATAGCCCCCCTCCACTTCTGACTTCCAGAAGTAACCCAAGGAATCCCCCTAATTCCAGCCATAATTGTTCTCACATGACAAAAACTTGCCCCCTTGTCAATCATATTTCAAATCTTCCCATCAATAAATATGAACATTATCCTAATGATCTCAATCCTATCAATTATGGTTGGCAGCTGAGGGGGACTTAACCAAACACAACTACGATAATTTCTAGCCTACTCCTTAATCACCCACATGGGATGAATAATAGCAGTGCTATACTACAACCCAAGCATCACCATTCTAACCCTTATTATTTATATCTTCCTAACAATCTCCACATTCATAATTTTTTACCTAAACTCAAATGTAACAACCCTATCACTATCGCACACTTGAAACAAACTAACATGAATAATACCCATAATTCCACTAATAATATCCTTAGGAGGCTTACCCCCACTAACAGTCTTCTCCCCTAAATGAGCTATTATACAAGAACTTACAAAAAACAATAACCTAATTATCCCACTCACAATAGCCATATTAACACTAATAAACCTCTACTTCTATATACGCCTAACATACTCCAACTCAATAACAATATTCCCCGCATCCAACAACACAAAAATTAACTGACAACTAAAACACATAAAACCAATGCCACTCCTACCCCCACTCGTAACTTTTTCCACATTACTACTACCTTTAACCCCACTAATACTTATAAACTAGAAATTTAGGTTAATAAGACCAAGAGCCTTCAAAGCCCTTAGTAAGTAAACTTTACTTAATTTCTGCACCATTATAAGGACTGCAGAACTTTATTCTGCATCAACTGAACGCAAATTAATTACTTTAATTAAGCTAAGCCCTTCCTAGATTGATGGGACTCTAACCCACAAAAATGTAGTTAACAGCTAAATAACCTAATCAACTGGCTTCAATCTACTTCTCCCACCGTCAGGGAAAAAAAGGCGGGAGAAGCCCCGGCAGAGTTGAAGCTGCTTCTTTGAATTTGCAATTCAATATGATATGTCACCTCGGGGCTGGTAAAAACAGGGGTCACTCCTCTGTCTTTAGATTTACAGTCTAATGCTTACTCAGCCATTTTACCCCTAACTATGTTCAGAAATCGCTGATTATTTTCAACCAATCACAAAGACATCGGAACTCTGTACTTATTATTTGGTGCATGAGCAGGAGCAGTAGGAACAGCCCTAAGCCTCCTAATCCGAGCAAAATTAGGCCAACCGGGAAGCCTAATAGAAGATGATCACATCTACGATGTTATTGTAACGTCTCACGCATTTATTATAATTTTCTTCATAGTAATACCAATCATAATTGGAGGCTTTGGGAACTGACTTGTCCCTTTAATAATTGGTGCTCCCAACATAGCATTTCCCCGAATAAACAACATGAGCTTCTGACTTCTACCCCCTTCATTCCTTCTCCTACTCGCATCCTCTACCCTAGAAGCTGGTGCCGGAACTGGCTGAAGAGTTTACCCACCCTTAGCAGGTAACATATCACACCCAGGAGCTTCTGTAGACCTAACTATTTTTTCGTTGCATTTAGCAGGTGTCTCCTCCATTCTAGGGGCTATTAACTTTATTACAACAATTATCAACATAAAACCCCCAGCCATGACCCAATATCAACCCCCCCATTCGTATGATCTGTCCTAATTACAGCGGTCCTTCTTCTACTTTCCCTTCCAGTCCTAGCTGCCGGAATTACTATATTACTAACTGATCGTAATCTCAATACTACTTTCTTCGACCCTGCTGGTGGCGGAGATCCCATTCTATATCAACATCTATTCTGAGTTTTTGGTCACCCTGAAGTGTATATTCTCATTCTACCAGGTTTCGGAATAATTTCACACATTGTAACATATTATTCCAATAAAAAAGAACCATTTGGCTACATGGGTATGGTCTGAGCTATAATATCCATTGGCTTCCTGGGATTTATTGTATGGGCCCACCACATGTTCACAGTAGGAATAGATGTAGACACTCGCGCATATTTCACATCAGCTACTATAATCATCGCAATCCCCACCGGAGTAAAAGTATTTAGCTGACTAGCTACACTACACGGCGGTAATATTAAATGATCCCCTCCAATACTATGGGCCTTGGGCTTTATTTTTCTTTTCACCGTGGGCGGATTGACAGGAATTGCATTAGCCAACTCATCATTAGACATTGTATTACACGACACATACTATGTAGTAGCACACTTTCATTACGTATTATCTATGGGAGCAGTATTTGCTATTATGGGAGGCTTTATTCACTGATTTCCACTGTTTTCAGGCTACACACTTGACCAAGCCTATGCTAAAGTTCATTTTACTATTATGTTTGTAGGAGTAAATCTAACCTTTTTTCCGCAGCACTTCCTTGGCCTATCCGGAATACCTCGACGATACTCAGACTATCCAGATGCATATACCACATGAAACACTGTCTCATCTGTGGGATCTTTGATCTCACTAACAGCAGTTATTCTTATAATTTTCATAATTTGAGAAGCATTCTCCTCAAAGGGAAAAGTTTCTACCATCGAACAACTATCTACCAATCTAGAATGACTATACGGCTGCCCTCCCCCCAGGGAGGCTGAGGTGGGAGGATGGCTAAAACCCAGGAGTTTGAGGCCAGCCTGGGAACATAGTGACATCCCCTCCTTATAAAAAAGATAAAAATTAGCCACGTGCAATTGTTTACACTTGTAGTCCCATCTACTTGGGAGGCTGAGGCAGGAGGGGTCACTTGAGCCCAAGAGATTGAGGCTGCAGTGAGCTCTAATCAAGCCACTTCAGCCTGGGTAACAGAGCAGAACCTCGTCTCTGACAAAACAAAAAATGTAGGCTGGGCATGGTGGCTTACGCCTGTAATCCCAAAACTTTGGGAGGCTGAGGTGGGTGAATCACGATGAGGTCAGGAATTCAAGACCAGCATGAGAAACACGGTGAAACACCGTCTCTACTAAAAATACAAAAATTAGCTGTGTGTGGTGGCATGCGCCTATAATCCCAACTCCGGAGGCTGAGGCAGGAAAATTGCTTAGTACCTGGGAGGCAGAAGTAGCAGTGAGCCGAGATTGCGCTATTGTACTCTATCCTGGGAGACAGAGCAAGACTCGGTCTCAAAATAAATAAATAAATACATACATACATACATACATACATACATACATACATACATACATAAAAATTAAAAAGTAGGTAAACTATTGCTTCATGAGGACGGCATTCTATTTGGGATGTTGAGAAAGTTTAGAAACAGATGGTGGCACTGGTTCCACAATATTGTGAATCTACCAAATGCCATTGAATTGTACACTTAAGCGTGGGTACATTAATCCAAGTTTATTACCTATTTCTACAAACATTCATGAAGGTTGGACCCCTGAAACGTCAAAGTCATGATCCAAGGTGGGGAAGGGTGAGAGGGTTTTGTTCTCTTTTTACTACTGCTTGCTTGTTCTCTACCCAAAGTCGGCTGGGCTAACCTCCAATACTTGGTAGGGTAGGTGTATTACATGCATTTGCGGGCCGGGTATGGTGGCTCACACATGTAATCCCTGCACTTTGGGAGGCTGAGGTGGGCAGATTGCCTAAGCTCAGGAGTTCAAGAGCAGGCTGGGCAACATGGTGAAATCCTGTCTCTACTGAAAATACAAAAAGTAGCTGGGTGTGGTAGCGTGCTTGTAGTCCCAGCTACCTAGTAGGCTGAGGCAGGATAATCACTTGATCCCGGGAGGCAGAGGTTGCAGGCAGTGAGCCAAGATGGGATCACTGTACTGCAGCCCGGGAAAGAGAGCCAGACTCCACCTTCAAAAATAAAAATAAATAGGCCAGGTACGGTGGTTCATGCCTGTAATCCCAGCACTGGAACCTGATAGGCAGAGGTTGCAATGAGCCAAGATTGCATCACTGCACTCAAGCCTGGATGACAGTGTGAGACTGTCTCAAAAAATAAATAAATGCATTTTCAACTTAGTATATTTTTACTTTTTTTCCCCCACATAGAGATAGAATCTCTCTATGTTGCCCAGGCTAGTCTTGAACTCCTGGGATCAAGCAATCTTCCCACAATTACCTCAAAAAGTGCTGTGATTGCAGATGTGAGCTACTGGACTTGGCTGCTATTACAAATTTATGACAGATTTATGGGGACATGACACCATCATGAGTTAAGGAGCATCTGTATTTATGCTGAAAATGAGGGTGGCTTGTGTGAGAATATAGGGGAGTGTCACAAAACACAACGGGACTAGGGCCTCCAGGGGGACACCACAGGCTGACTCTGGCTCAAACCCAGGGCTCCCTCCTTTGTGTCTCCTGCTGCAGGACAGACCCCAGGCTCACAGCTCTGCAAATCCATGCTGTCTGCACTGCAGGACTTTGAATCCATGGCTGGGGGTTGGGGGTGATGTTGGAGCATGAGCAGGAGCAGGGAAGGGAGGACACATCAGGGGTTGCACCTGCAGCCATATTTGCAGAGCAAATTCCTTTTCTTTTTTCTTTTTGAAACAGAGTTTTGCTCTTGTTTGCCAGGCTGGAGTGCAATGGCATGATCTCGGCTCACTGCAACCTCAGCGTCCCATATTCAAGAGATTCTCCTGCATCACCCTCCTGAGTATCCAGGATTACAGGCATGCACTAGCATGCCTGGCTAATTTTGTATTTTTAGTAGAGATGGGGTTTCACCATGTTGGCCAGCTGGTCTCAAACTCCTGACCTCAAATGGTCCACCGGCCTTAGCCTCCCAAACTGCTGGAATTACAGGCGTTAGCCACCGCACCTGGCCCTGGTTGCCCTGTCCTGTCTCCTGGCTCTGTACAGCCTCAGCTTCTCTTACCCCGACACCTAGCTGATAGAGAGCAACCCCCACTCTCTGGGGTTCTAGGCCACTTTCTATGAGAGCGGTTACAAGTTACATGGGAACACCAAGTACAATCTGGTGAGCTATGTCCACACCAAACCTTGCTGCATGTCCCCTGAGGGCCCCCTCTTCCTTCTTTCCTTACCAGCATAAAAAGCTGAGGAATTTATAGACAACACAGCCCCCAGCCCTGCCCTGTGGTGAGAAGATATTCAGGCAGCCATCACCTACACACCAGACTTCACTGAAGTGTCACAGGGGAACAGCGCGGTGTGAGCTGGTAATCTCAGCACTTTGGGAGGCTGAGGCGGGTGGATCACAAGGTCAAGAGTTTGAGACCCACATGACCAACATGAGGAAACCCGTCTCTACTAAAAATACAAAAATTAGCAGACCGTGGTGGCCTCCTACTCAGTAGGCTGAGGAAGGAGAATCACTTGGACACTGGAGGCAGAGGTTGCAGTGAGCTGAGATTGTACCACTGCACTCCAGCCTGGGTGATAGAGTAAGATCCTGTCTCAATAAATAAATAAAAAAATAAATAACGGGAGATTCCCACATGGAGTGACAGCGAGGAGCCTAACCCAGCCTGGGGCAGAGCTATAGATCTGAGTTAGCTGGGTAAACTGAGGCATAAGGAATTAGTAGGGGCAATTTCCACAGGGCAGGGACCTGATCAGCTGCAAGTCAGCAACAGTAAACTTCTTTGACCAGGCTCATCACATCCAGATGAGTGAGGAAAACAATCACTTCTCACTGTGGGTCCCCAGAACTCCAGGAGCAAGGGAGTGGGAGAAATCATACTGGGGCCATTGTTTCTGTAAGCTCCCAGAGGCCTTTCACAGACAGTAGAATTAGAACGGAGCAGGGCTTGGCTGAGCGCAGCGGCTCACGCCTGGAATCACAGCACTTTGGGCGGCCGAGGTGGGTGGATCGCCTAAGGTCAGGAGTTGGATACCAGCCTGGCCAACAGGGCAAAACCCCAGCTCTACTAAAAATGCAAAAATTAGCCAGGTGTGGTAGCACTCACCTGTAGTCCCAGCTACTCAGGCCGATGAGGCAGTAGAATCTCTTGAACCTGAGAGGTGGAGGTTGCAGTGAGCCAAGATTGCATCACTGCATTCCAGGCTGGGTGACAGAGAAAGACACCATCTCAAAAAAAAAAGTTGGGGCAGGGGACAGAGTCGGGCTAAGTGGCTTCCAGGTTTACCTCTCCTCCAACACCCCATCTCTCCCACAGTCTTGAGTTGGGGAATGCCCATGGTGTTTCATATGTGCACTTGGTATTTTCTCTCCTAAACCCACAGGATATTTACCTAAAACAGAAGCAGCACTGAGGCAGGACTGACCCAACTTCACTTCCAGGTATGCTGTCTCCTGGACAGAGGCAAGGACTGGGCTGTCTATGGGGAGTCCCTTAGCAGGAACAGAGAGAAGCAGGGTTGAGATCATAACCCCAGGTGAAGAACAGTAAAACAGGATGATTAAAACACTTCACAACAGCCAGGGGAGGTAGCTCACACCTGCAATTTCAGCACTCTGGGAGGCCGAGGTGGGCGGGTCACCTGAGGCAAGGAGTTCGAGACCAGTCTGGCCAAAATTGTGAAACCCTGTCTCTACTAAAAATACAAAAATGAGCCAGGTGTGGTGGCAGATGTCTGTAATCTCAGCTACTCAGGAGGCTGAGACATGAGAATGGCTTGAACCTGGGAGGAGGTTGCAGTGAGGCCAGATCATGCCACTGCACTCCAGCCTGGGTGACACAGTGAGACTCCATCTCAACAACAACAACAACAAAACACTTTATGAATGGTGGTCCCTCAAAACACTTCCACACAGCATTACCATTGGCTCTAACAAAGCCATTGCCATCCATGCCAAAAGAATAGAAAGCAGAAACTTCGAGAGGGATTTCCACACCTGTACTCACAGCAGCACAATTCACAAAAGCCAAAAGACAAAATCAACCAACGGGTCCACCATCAGATGAAAAAAAACACAGTGTGATCCATCTGCTAAGCAGAATATGACTCAGACTTAAGAATGAAAGGAGGCCGGGTGAGGTAGCTCAAACCTATCATCCCAGCACTCTAGGAAGCCACGGTGGGTGAAGACTCTGTCTCAACAAAATAAATACATCCAAATAAAGAGAAATAACAAAGGAAGTGAGAATATATCGTGAGTGACTCTAATAAGTGAGGACTGAAAGCGTTCTCAGCTGCTGATAGCATTACTTCCAACCAGTTCAGTTTTGTTCCTTTTCCAGGCTGGGAAGACCTGCACTTGTCCCCCGGGACTCACCTTTCTTTACACCAGGCCAGTGATGGCAGACTGCAGCCTTATCTGCAGCACCTTAATCTGGTACGTGTTCTGCTGCTCAAACAGCGTCTGCAGGCAGGTAGAGAGGAACATCAGCATTGCGAGGAGGTAGCCCTTCCACGCCTGAGACTTGGGATCACCAATAAACTCCAGAAAAAGGCTTGCAGGGGAAGGAGGGAGAAGATACAGCTGGTGAGAGTAGGTGCCCATGTGTGTTGCCTTTGCCCAAACCAGGCCAGGTGTGGAGGATCGGTCGGCGTGGTTGACTTTTTCGCAATCGTGATCTCGGTTATTTCCCCCACTGTACATGCTTCTTTTCAATCTTACTGTAGCTCCTCAAGATCAAGAGATGGTGTTTTTCTCTCCCCTTGTTATGAGGTAAATTGTGTCCTCACAAAATTTGTATGTTGAAGCCCCAACCCCCGGTACCTCTGAATGTGACTGTGTTTGGAAATAGGGCCTTTAAAAAGGCAATAAAGTTCAAATGAGGTCATTAGGCCGGGCCTTCACCCATTCTGGACTCCTGATAAGAGGAGATAATATAGACACACAGGGAAACACCTGGGTGGTTACAGAGGAACCACCATATGAGGACACAGGGAGAAAGTGGCCAACTGCACACCAGAGGCAGAAGCCTCAGATGGAACCAAGCTTGCAGATACCTGATCTGGAACTCACAGCCACCAGAAACAAGAGGAAAATACATTTCTGTTGTTGAAGCTACTCAGTCTGTGATACTCTGTTATGGCAGCTGAGCAGACACAACTTGGACCTGGGCTGGCCACAAAACCACCTTTGACCAAGAGTAGAGTGGAGGTAAAGCTATGCCAGCTGTGAGCCTCAAGAGAAAATGTAGCTTTTGGCCTATTGCTTAGATCCTTCCCTACTAACCACATGAACATGTCTGAGCTAGCTTCAGACACAACTACACGCACATGAGAAAACCCAGCCAAGAAAAGAAGGCCCACCCAGCTGAGCCCAGTCCACGTTACTGACCCACATTACTATAAACTAAATAAATGAATGCTTATAACTTTAAGCCACTCATTTGGGGGCATTTTACAACAAAAGCTAATTTATACAGTCAGGTAAGAGCTTGCTTATTTGCCCCTGTGGGGGACAGTCACTTTCTCATTAATCATTTTCCTTTTTCAGTATCCTTCCCACCCACCCTCCAGTGTCCCGAGCACCAGGTCTATAGGCAGAGGCATGAGAGATGAAGCCCCCGGACTCTGAATGAATGGCATTAAGAGACCACAAGCCTTAGCGAGATCCTGAAGTCTGGACTCACCTAAGCAGCTTGGGGACAGTGAGCCTGAAGACATCACTGATGAAGAGGCTGTGGGTCCCATGAGGAAGGTAGAATGAAGCACTTGCCAGATAACCCTCAGCAGGGGGCCCCACTGCCTTCCTTTTTGCCGTAGGAATGGCTCAGTCTCCGTAGCCTCCATGCCACTGCCTCTTTTCATTTTAAACACCATTGCCTTGGTGTGCCTTACAGGAAGGGAGAGGCTGCCTCTGGGTCCCGTTTTCTACTCTCAGCCGCCAGCAGCAGCAGGGCCAGGCACTAAAAGCTTGTTTTCCTAACAATGGGCGTGGGTGGGTGTGGATCCAGCGTGGCTCCCTCACCTGTTCCTCCTTATCACCTTGAGTACCCATTTAAGAGGCAGTCACAGGAGTTGTGGGGGAAGGGCAGGAGGGCAGCCCTGAGGACTCTTAGATGGCCATGGGAAAGCACACACGTTGAGCGCCTACTACGTACCAGACACTCCCCAGTCATCCTAAGACCGCCGGCAAGCCAGATGTTGTTCCCATTTCACAGATGAGAAAACTGAAGCTCTGAGAAGCCAACTTGTCCAAGGGCACACAGCTGAGAAGTAAAAACTGGGATTCAATTCCATCTCTCCACCTCCAGAGCTCATGCACTTTTCTTTTTTTTTCTTTTTTTGAGACAGTCTCACTCTGCCACCCAGGCTGCAGTGCAGTGCTGAGATCTCAGCTTACTGCAACCTCTACTTCCTGGATTCAAGTGATTCTTCCACCCAGCCTCCTGAGTAGTTGGGATTACAGGCAATGTAATCCCACAAATGCCACCACACCCAGCTAATTTTTGTATGTTTGAGAGATGGGTTTCACCATGTTGGCCAGGCTGGTTTTGAAATCCTACCTTAGGTTATCCACCAGCCTCAGCCTCCCCAAGTGCCAAAATTACAGGCCTGAGCCACTGCACCCAGCATCCCATGTATTTTTCAATCTATCATCTTGTCATCCTGGAGGAAGAACAGCACCCCCTCTTCCAAATGCACAACCGGCCAGCCCTTAGGTGGTTTTGTGGCCTGATCTGGTGTTTGGTTTGGCATCTATGGAGGGTTGCGGCTCAGCTCTGTTACTGAGTGGGCATGGCCTGCTGCTCACAGGTATTTTAGCATTTGCATCTCAAAGCCAAGAAGATGCCCCTTCCATGCAGAGAGAATCCCTGAACACCCTTCCTGTGTGACCCCACCATTTCATTCATTGCCTTCACAGCCTTGCCCACAGCACCAACCCTCTCTTTGTCTTGTTAGAACCCCAGGGGGGTAGACTTTGCCTGAGTTTTTTACCAAGATATCCATAGTATCGAGTCCAGTTCATGCACACAGTAGAAGCTCAATAAATACTTGTCAAAAGAATGGGAAAAGCAGACTGAGTGATATGTGTAAAAGAGCCTAAGAAGAGTGCCCAGCACATACTGTTATAAACATTTATAGAAGGAAGGATGGAGCCTGGCTGGGTGGACAGAACTTGGCTTTGGAGCCAAAAGACTACTGTCCAGTGCCTACTCTGTCTCCTCCCCTCTGAGCCTTAGTGTTTCAATCTGTAAAATGGGGTTAGGGATGAGTTGAATGAGAAGTTTTTTTTTGGCTGGAGATTTTACTCAGTTCTGTTCTAGCTGTTTGCCTGAAGAGTGACTGTGTTCAGCCTGCAGGCTCCATAGCAGGCATTTCCCTCTTGTGGAGGTCTCATCTTTGATCAAGGAAGAGGTCCAGATTGCTGTCTGGTGTCTGGTCTCTGGACTGAAGGCTATTTAGTGCAGGACTCAAAAGTGACTGTGGGGAAAGGCAGGGGGTACGCATGAGTGGCGTGGGCAAGGTGTGAGTTGTGGGATACAAAAGGGAGCGATGGAGGCCAGGTATGGTGGCTAACACCTGTAATCCCAGCACTTTGGGAGGTCAAGGTGGGCAGATGACCTTAGGTCAGGAGTTCGAGGCCAGCCTGATAACCTGAGCAACACAGAGAAACCCAGCCTCTAATAAAAAATACAAAAATCAGCTAGATCTCGTGGCAGGCGCTTGTGGTCCCAGCTACTTGGGAGACTAATGAAGGAGAATCATTTGAACCTGGGATGTGGAGCTTGCAATGAGGCAAGATGGTGACACTGCACTCCAGCCAGGGTGACAGAAGCAGAGAGAAGGAGGGAGGGTGGGAGGGAAGGAAGGAGGAGAGGAAGGAAGGAGGTGGGGAAGGAGGAAGGAAGAAAGAAAAAAGAAAAAGAAACAGAAAGAGAAAGAAAGAAAGACAGGAAGGAAGGAAGATAAGAGAGAAAGAAAGAAAGGAAGAGAGAAAGAGAAAGAAAGGAAGAGAGAGAAAAAAGAGGAAGGAAGGAAAGAGGAGGCCAAGAAGAGAGAAAGGGAAGGAGGGAAGGAAGATCATAGAGGAAAGAATAAGATACATGCACGCATATGCTCATTGAAGCATAAATCCCAATAACAAAGACATGAAACCAACTTAAATGTCCATCAATTCTAGACTAATGAAGAAAATGTGGTACATATAGCCGCAAAATATGATGGAGCCATAAAACAGGTCATGTCCTGTTTTATGTTTTATTTATAAATGAGGTCATGTCCTTTGCAGCAACATGGATGAAGGTAAAAGCCATTATCTTATATAAACTAACAGAGGAACAGAAAACCACATACTAAGTGTTCTCACAAGTAAAAGCTCAACATTGAGTACACATGGACACAACAGACACTGGGACTTATTTGAGGATGGAGGGAAAAATGATAGTCAGGACTTAAAAACTACCTATCAGGTACATGGCCTACCACATAAGTGACTAAATAATCTGTGCACAAATCCCCAGTGACACCTATATAGTAAACCTGCATAGGTACCTCTGAACCTAAAATAAAAGTTTAAAAAAAACTGATAAACTAAATCAAAAGAAAGCATAAGTAAAGAAAAATGTGAGATAAAAACAAAAAAACAATAGATATAATAAATACTTTGGTACCTTAAAAGAAAAGGAATAGACAAATTACTAAGAAGGGAAATGAGCATAAAAGCAAATAAAAGACAAGAAAAAAAGTATAAGTTAACTCTAATTATGAGGGACTATTTTGCATAACTCTGTGCAAATACATTTGAAATCTGCATATATTACTATCAATTACAACTTCTAAATCATAAAAATGTCCTACATCTGCACTGTTCAATATGTAGCCACTAGCTACGAGTGTTGAGTGAATACTTGTACACTTAAATGTGACTCATGTGACAGAGAAACTAATTTTTTTTGAATTATTAATTTATTTAATTTTGATTTATAATTTCATTATACTTAGTTTAAATTTGAATGGTCTCATGAAGCTAGTGGCTATTGTATCAGAAAGCATAGAAGATGAAATTTTCTTAAGACAGTGTTATTTACCAGAGTTAAATCCAAAGTGTATTTATTTAAAAAAAAAAAAAAAAAGCTTAAAGAGATCAACTCTATAAAGAAAAAAAGTTATTAAGGATCTCATTCTCTCCCTCTAACACACACACACACACAAACACATACACACACACACACATGTGTTACGAGGAAAAGGAAAGCTCTTCTTTATAACACAGAACAGGACTTTGACAAACTACTACTCATGGCCCAAATGCTGCTGCAGACCATTTTCCTGCAGTCCATGAGCTAATAATTTTTACACAGCTAAAGAAGAACTAGAATAAGTAACAGAGACCGTATGTGGCCCACAAAGCCTAAAATACTTGGAATGTGGCTCTTTACTGGAAAAATTGACTGGCCCCTGAGCTAGAAAAATGCCTGAATTTTAAAATCACTGTTTTACAAATACCACCAAGTTAATATGAGATTCTGGCATGAAATTACTCCTAACACTATACACTAACATATTGTTAGGAAAAGGACATTCATATATCTCTATTATCCATTTAATGTTTATTAAGTAAGGAATTTAAAATGAAGAGATGAAACTTAGCTTCACAAATATTGAGATAAAATGACATTATAAACTTCTCGATGGAATGCAATGGGAAACATAATATTTGCCTAAACATTTTGTCTAATCCAGAAGAACAGTTAGATGAATCCAGTTTGAGAAATAGTCTAAGAGACAATTAGTCTGCACTCTTCAAAAATGTCAAGGTTGCAAAAGATGAGGGAAATGGTGGAGGGGAAGCAATATTCAAGACTGATGAAAATAAGAAACATGATAAAAATTCCAATATAAGATCCCTGACTAATATAAAGAATATTTGAGAGCAAGTGGAGACATTTAAATTTAGACTGCATACTACATAATATTAATTATCTGTAGCAAATGTCTTGTTATTGTAGTAATATAAAAGAATGTGCTAACTTTTGGGAAAACTGCCTTAAGTATTCTTGTACAATCTTGATGTCTGAAAATTGCTTTCAGGCAGTTCAGAGCTACACAAAATGTGAGCGTGTACATGTATATGTACGTGTGTGTAAGAGAGAGAAAATGAGTGTGTATGTGAAGAGGAAAAGAGACATAGAGACACACAAAGCCAATCCCAGAAAATGTTAATTTGTGAATCTAAATAAAGGGCACATGTGTCTTTACTGTACTTCTTTTTCAACTTTTCTGTTTGAAGTTAAAAGTTGGAAGAATTTTTTAAAGCCACTTGTTTATTCAGGGTGAACATAATCTTCAAATTTCTTGCTAGATGCTGGTTTCCTGTAGTTGTTAATATTTTTGTGCCGCCTGATTGCCTTATGACAAAAAAAACTTAGCTATGAAAAAAACTGTGCAGCCAAAAAGCCAAACAATTGCTTCACTGAATAGAAAATAAACTATGTAGTTTATTGCAGGTAATATTGTTATAAACTGTTATTCTCCTAGTACAATATAACCAATTATTACCTTGTAATGTTAGTCAGCATCTACTAATAAGGAGAGACCAACAGGCAGTATTTTTACACAACTACACGAGACCACTTCCTTATAGCCTAAAAAACAATATGGCAAACATAATAGAAGGTACCAGAGGTTTTTTTTTATGATTTACAGGAGAGAAATCACACTACCTTCTACTAGATGATTAACTATTCTGGGAAACATATTTGGGTTTATAGTTATAATAGACAAGAATACAAGGTGCATAAGCAACGCTGTCACCTTTTATTATTACAATCTTGCCAATCAGAAGGGAAGCAAAAAATGTCACAAGTGGATAGGGGCATTGGCCTAAGAGAAAGAAGACCAGAGTTATGGCTTCAGCTCTGCTTCCAAATAGCCCCAATATTTTGTGATAAATCACTTCCCTTCTCTGAGTTTTAGTTTCCTCATCTGTCAAATGTGGCAGCTGAACTGAATTAAGATTGCTGGATCTGCAAGATCAAGGTCCATTTATTCTTCAAGGACTGGGAGACAAGATGGCAATTTAGAACAATTTTATAAGAAACAAAAATTTAATGTGATGTGAATATTATTCATTAGAATTCAACAAGCTAAAAATTAGCATCAGCTTCAGGGAGTCACTCCCTTCTAAGACCTAGGGACTAGACTCAGTGGGGAAAGACACTTCACCAGAGGCCTGGAACGTTTTGGATGAAGAACGGCCACAAGAGGAAGGATAGAAATTACACTGGGCCAAGAAGATTTCCATTGACTCCTTGTGTGATACAACATTTTTTTTCAAAACACAAAAATCTTTATATTTTTGCTGGATTATACTATTTAAATGAATTCTAGAAAGAAGTAATATTTGGCAGCCAGGTAGCAACAGAAATAGAAAAGTCTCCCAGAACTAGGAGAGGAAACTCTGAGGAAGTAAATCCAGAAATACCCCAAAACTATGAAATTGGGGTGTATCGAGCAACCCTTCATTAAACTCCATCTTAGAATAATACTGCATTCTGTATTTCACATGGGACTTTGCCAACAAGGATATTTTGCTTAACAAACAAATAAAAATGTGGCTATATAAATCTGCATTCCTATCAACAGGTTACAAGTGTTTCCTTTTCTCTACACCCTCACCACTACTTATCTCTTGACTTTTTCACAACAAGCATCTCATCAGATGTTAGTGGATAAATCATTGTGGTTTTGATTTGTATTTCCCTGTTGACTAGTGATGTTGAGCACATTTTCAGGTACTTGTTGGCCATTTTTATGTCTTCTCTGGAGATAAGTCTGTTCAGGTCCTTTACCTATTTTTTAATCAGGTTATTATTTATTTTGCTATTAGGGTTGTTTGAATTTCTTACATATTTTAGATATTAAAATTTTAAGAGAGACTATGTTTGGTAAATCTATTCTCTCAGTATTTAAGTTGTCTTTTCAGCCTCTTTACCATTGTTTCATGATAAAAACAGTGCTGAGACAGGGATAAATCCAACTTGGTCATTATGTGTAATTTTGTTGATATTTCTTGAGTACATTTTGCTGGTGTTCTAGTGACGATTTTTTCATCTATGTTCATCTTAGATAATGGTCTGTAGTTTTCTTATTGTGACTGACTTTGACACAGGAATGATGCTGGCCTCAAAATGGGTTTGACGGTATTCTCTCTAGTTCTAAACTTTAGAAAAGTTTAAGAAGAATTTGAGATATGTTCCATCAATATCTAGTTTACTGTGCATTTTTAACATGAAGGGATGTTAAATTTTATCAAAGGCTTTTACTGCATGTATTGAGATAATCATATGTGGGAGGTCTGAATGGCCAGGTATGTACCACTTTAACATTCTACTATTTTATCTAACACCTGCAAAAGAGGCTGGCAAGAGGAGCCTAGCTGAGTGACCGGGAGGAAAAGAAAATGGTGTGGTGAACAGCCCATTCTTCTTTGTCAGGTTGGCAAAAGAAGCCAGTAAATTTTTCCTATAAGAGATGCTAAAAGGAGTTATTCAGGCTGAAATGAAAGAACACCAGCATGAACTCAAGATATAAGAGGAAATAAAGAAGACTGTTAAAAGTAACTTTATATACGAGCCACTCTTATTGTACTTTTTACTTGTACTTTTTTCCTATATGATTTAAAGGGAAAGTGCATAAAACAATCATTATAAATCTGTGGTAATGAGTTCCCAATATAGAATGACATAATATGTGACAATAACAATATAAAGGGTAGGAAAGGAGATGGATAGAAGCAGAATGTTTCTATGCTATTGAAACTAAGTTGGTTATAAATTGGGTTACTGTTAAAGCTAGATAGTTACAAGTTTAAGACATTAAGTGTAATTTCCCAGAAAACCACTAAGAAAATAACTTTAAACAATACAAAAAGAAAAACTGGCAAACTATAAAAAAATCAACAGAATACCAAAAAATGGTGGCTGTAATAGAGAAATTGAAGAACAACAACAACAACAAACCTATGGAAAACAAAATTAAATGACAGAAGTAAGTCTTTTCTTATCAGTAATTATTTTCAATGTAACTGGATCAAACCCTGCTACTCATAAGACAAAAATTGGCAGAATAAACAAAAAAAAAATCCATCTACATACTGTTTACAAGAGAGTCATTGTAAATACAAAAACACAAAAAGTTTGCATAAAAACAATGGACAAATATATTTCATGCAAATGGCATCCAAAACAGAGCTGGGTGGCTATATTGCTATCATACAAAATAGATTTCAAGTCAAAAATTTTACAAGAGTGAAATAAAGATGAACACACACACACACACACACAAAATGGAGTCTTGCTCTGACACCCAGGCTGGAGTGCAGTGGTTTGATCTTGGCTCACTGGAACCTGTGCCTTCCGGGTTCAAGAAATTTTCCTGCCAAACCTCCCAAGTAGCTGGGACTACAGGTACATGCCACCATGCTGAGCTAATTTTTATATTTTTAGTAGAGACAGGGTTTCACCATATTGGTCAGGCTGGTCTTGAACTGACCTTGTGATCCACCCAAATCAGAGTCCCAAAGTGCTAGGATCATAGGCGTGAGCCACCACACCTGGCCAAAGACATTATATATTGATAAAAGTTGCCCTACATCAAGAAAACATACAAATTATATACCCATCTAATGACAACACTCCCAAAACATGTGAAACTAAAATTAACAGAATTGAAGGCATAGTTTAACAATAATATCTGGAGACTTAATTACTCCATTTTCAATAGTGAATAGAATAACCAGACAGAAGATTAATAGACCAATTGTATCTAATACTTAACACAACAGACCAATTTTATCTAATACTCAGAAAGCACTTCACTCAACAGTAGCAGATTATACAATTTTCTCAAATGCATTTGGAACATTCTTTGAGATAGATCATATGTTAAGTTCACAAAACATCTTAATAAATTTAAAAATATTGAAATCATAATTCTTTTCTGACTACTCTGCAATGTAACTACCATCAATAACAGAAGAAAAACTTTTGAAAAACTCACAAATATGTGAAAATTTTTCTAAAAATTATGGTCTTAAACAACATTAGATCAGAAAAAATAATCACAATAGCAACAAGAAATAAATTAAAGTAAAAACAAACCATAAACCACCAAAGCCTACTCTAGAAGAAGTAGGAAATATGAATAGAACTAAAAGAAACAAAGAGGTTTAATCAGTGACCTAAAACCTCCTAATGAAGAAAAACCCAAGATTAGAAGCTTTCATTGGTGAAGGTGACAAACAATTAAAGAAAAATTAACACCAGTCCTCAAACTTTTTCAAAAAGAGAAGAGGAGGAAACATGTCCTACCTCCTTCTGTGAATATAGCACTATCCTAATATAGACAAAGACCCAACAAGAAAAGGAAAACTATAGACCACTATTCCTTATCAATATAGATGCAAAAGTCCTCACAATAGTATCGATAAACTGAATTCAGAATATTGAAAGCATTGTACACTATGACCAATTGAGATTTTTCCCAATAACAAAAGAAGGGTTCAACATATGAAATCAGTCAGTTGCCTAATAGAATAAAAGAAAAACCTACATGATCATCTCAATTGATACAGAAAAAGCACTTAACAAACTTTAACACTCCTTCATGATAAAATTAATCAATATACTAGGAATATAAGAAAACTTTCTCAACATGCTGTGGCCATGTGAAAAACTCACAACTTTCATACTCAGTGGTGAAAGACTGAAAATTTTCTCCTAAAATCAAGAGTGAGACAAGGATGCCCATTTTCACTATTCTATTTAACATAATACTTAAAGTTGTAGTCAGAGCAAATATGCAGGAAAGAGAAATAAAAATATACAGATTGAAAAAGAAGTCAATCTTATAAGTCGAAAAATATAAAGAATATATATATATATATACACACACAAAGCTGTCAATACCAATAAATGAGCTCATAAAATTTCAAGATATTAAATCATTGCATAACTGGTTTATTTGGATTCCTACATACAATCAAGTGAAAGGAGATTAAGAGAACGGTTGTGTTTACAGTAACATAATAAAAATAAAATACTTAGGAATAAATTTAACAAAGGAGTCACAAGACTTGTATACTGAAAACTATAAACCATTGTTGAAAGATATTAAAAAAGGCCTAAATAACTGGAAAACTGAAACCTGATTCATTAGTCAGAATCATATATCTGATTTTGTTCATATATCTGAAAAAAAGTTAATATCTTACAGCTTAATAATGTGAAGATGAAAATATTACTCAAATAATTGGCAGATTTAATGCAATTCTTATCTAAATTCCAACAGCATCCTTCACAGAAATAAAGAAAACCATTCTAAAATATATATAGAATTTCAAGGGATCCTGAATGGGTAAAACAATTTTGTAATAGATCAAATTTGGAGGTCTCAAATTTCTGATTTCAAAACTAAATATAAAGCTATAATTTAAAAAAGCAATGGGATATTGGCATAGGGACAGACCTATAAACCAATGGAATAGAATTGAGAGCCCAGAAAGAAACCCTCAAATCCATGGCCTATTGATTCATAACAATGATGCTAAGGTCCTATAGAACCGTCTTTTCAACAAATGGTGCTGAGACCACTGGATTTTAACATGCAAGAAAATAAAGTTGGACTCTTACCTTATACCATACACAGATATTAATTCAATATGGATCAGAGACCTTTATTTGAGACCACACATTATAAACTCAGAACAAAACTGCGGCAAATCTTCATGGCCACCGATTTAGCAATATTTTTAAAATATGATATTAAAATCACGGGCAACAACAAAAGATAAATTTCATCAAAATTAAAAATTTTTGTCTATGAAAAGACACTCTAAATATAGTGAAGTACAATCTACACAATGCGAGAAAATAATTGCATATTATGTATCTGATAAGGGGTTAATATTCAAAACACATAAGAACACCTATAACACAACGAGGTTGCAAAGGGCAAATAACTTGATACAAATGGACAATGAGTGCATTGAAGGCTCCTCAAAATCTTTAGTCATTAGGACAATGAAAATACAAACCACAGTAAGTATCACTTCACACCAACTAGCATGGCTCTAATAAAAAACAAAGAAATAACTAGTGTTGGTGAGGATATGGAGAACTTGATACTGCTGGTAGGAATGCAAAATAGTGTGGACACTGTGGAAGACAATTTGCCGGTTTCTAAAATTGTTAAATACAGAATTACTACATAAGCCGATAATCCACTCCTTGATACATACCCAACAAAATTATAAGCAAGGACTCAAGTAGTTACTTGCATGCCATTGTTCCTAATGGCATTATTCACAATAGCCGAAAGTAGAAATGTCACATGTCCATCAACAGGTAAATCAATAAACAAAATACACTATATATGAAGTATTTTCAGCCATCAAAAAAATTAAGTTCTGACATATGCAACAATATGGATGAACCCTGAAAACTTTATGCCAATGATATTTTGGTTTTGTAATTAAACAAGAGATTTCTTCCTCTCTCCCCAAAAAAGTCCTCTTTCAGTTTCTACAAACTTCCTCCTTCCCACCCCTATCCATCCACCCAGAGGAATTTTTATGTGTTCCCACCCAAGCAGATTAGAAGCCTTTGTCTTTTAATTTGAGGCCTGGGATGGAAATTAGAGGTCCAATGTCAAGAAAGAGAGGTGTCCCAGAGCCCTGTTCCATCTGAGCCTCCCACACCCAATGACTCACTTTACCCCTTAACAAACTTCCCTTCCAGTTTACCATCTGGAAGAAAGAATAAACTTATTTCTCTTATTCACCAACAATTTATATAAACCAAAGATTACAAACAAGGGTGTCCTTAGCAACCTGATCTCATTCTCTTCAAATACCAATTGCTCTCCACTAAAGGGATTATCTTTTCAGACATCAATTCACTTGGAAATCTCATTTAAAACAGAAAAGTTAAGGTCTTCAAAGGCTTGCTGTGGGCAAAACATTTGCAGGAATGCATGGGGCTGAAGGTCAAAGGCAAAGAAAACAAGGCATAAGTTATTTTGCCCTGATTTCATTTGTCCTTGTACGCCCATGGTCAGTGATTAGTAAGGTCACCTGGCAGTGACAAACATCTGCTTTTGATGGCTTTTTTTTTTTTTTTTTTTTTTTGGAGACAGAGTCTTGTTCTGTAGCCCAGGCAGAAGTGCAGTGGCACAATCTCAGCTCACTGCAATCTCCATCTCGTAGGTTCAAGAGATTCTCCTGCTTCAGCCTCCTGAGTAGCTGGGATTAGAGACACCCATCACCATGCCTGGCTAATTTGTGTGTTTTTAGTTAAGGCGGGGTTTCACCATTTGTCCAAACTGGCCTCAAACTCTCACAAGAGAAATGCCATGTGATCTGCCCACCTCACCCTCCCAAAGTGCTGAAATTACAGGCGTGAGCCACCTCACCCAGCCAGGTTGATTTTCTCCAATGGAAGTCACAAAACAGGTATAATCCAAAAATCACAGATATATCAAAAAATTTAAAACAGTGTTGGAGTCCAGGGGCAATGACTCATGAATATAATACCAACACCTTGGGAGGCCAAGGCAGGAGAATCACTCGAGACCAAAAGTTTGAGACCATCCTGTCCAACACAGCGAGACCTCTTATCTATAAAACATTTTTAAATGATACTGGAAAATGCTAACTTGGGTAGGGACAGTTTCAATGCATCATTGCCTGGCCTTCTGGGTTTTGCTCTGAACCTCGTGACAGATGATTAAGTCATGTGTCCAAGCTCAGGGACTTCCTGTTGGACACAGATGATGCTCCCTGGAGCACCCTGCTCCAATCCCCCTCCCTTCAACTTGTCCCAGTGTATCATTTTCAGCCCAGACCAGGACAAGCCCCACTCATGCGTCAGCCATGCCCAGGCCAGCAGCCTAGAAAAAAATCCCCATCAACCCCCATAAAGGGCAGGGTGACTCAGTTCACCCACATGGTTCAGGCCAGCTGCATGCCTTGTACTCTTTCCAGACATGGCCCAGTGTACAAACTTCACAACCAGGGCCCCGTGCTCAGAAGGGTCCCTAACGCTTGCTTGAAGGCTCTGCTGCTTGAATCATTTTTCTTTTTTTCTGAGAATAGTCTTGCACTGTCACCTAGGCTGGAGTGCAATGGCGTGATCTGAGCTCACTCCAATCTCCACCTCCCGGGTTCAAGCAATTCTCCTGCCTCAGCCTCCCAAGTAGCTGGGATTACAAGCACCCACCACCATCCCAGCTAAGTTTTGTATTTTTAGTAGAGACAGGGTTTCACCATGTTGGCCAGGCTGGTCTCGAACTCCTGACCTTGTGATCTGCCTGCCTTGGCCTCCCAAAGTGCTGGGATTACAAGCGTGGGCCACTGCACCCAGCCCACCTTCATCTTAATTTCTGAAAATTATTGATTTTCATTTTGTAGTGATCCCTGCAAATTAAGTAGCAGTTCCTACTTCAGAGCCATTTTGGATGGCTGGAGCAGGCCAGGATTTAAAGAAGCTGGCCAGGCACAGAGCCCCTAAAACAGGGAGACCTTTCCCTTGCTCTAAAGTAACCCTCTAAGAGCCATTTCCTAATGGAGTCTGAAAGAGCCTGGTGATCTGCTCTCAACTATTTTAATCACTGGCTATCCCCCTCTTCAAGAGCAGGTGCATTTCACATAAGTGCATAATTACTACTAACAAAAGGGGCTGTGCCCATGGGCTGGGGTCCTGTCAAGGGCATTCTGTGTTTGGAGTCCCTGGGAGTCACAGGACCCAGATCTGTCCTTAAGAGTATGACAACAGATCACTCTTCAGTGTCCTGTCCTGAGCAAAACAAGACCTAGCAACCCTTTCGGTCAATGCTGAAGCGTCTCCCAGGCATGAGCAATGGTGAAATTTACAGGATGGTTGGCAGCACTTGGCAGTGGGCCAGCTGTGCCTCAGTGGCTCTGGCGGTTCAAACCTACAACTCAGCCAACTCACCCTGGACTCCAACCAGCCTGGCTAATTGGGAACAGCTACTCCCAGCTGGACTCAGGCATCTGAGAGAAACTTCCTTTCCCACGAAGCCTCTTGCACGGTTTCAGGAAGGAAATAGAAACAGTAAGGGGAAACCCCAAACCCATGTAACTCTAATAGCATTACCTCTTGGTCCATGGGGGTAGGGGGAGCATGCTTTCTATGTTGAATTTCATCCTGATGCCAGCCTGGTGGGGGTAGGAGCAATACCATTTGCTCCATCTCACAAACAACATTGCATCAGCCCCCACAAGAGACAAAGCCAGGGACTGAGACTGGCTAGCAAAACCAGGACTGGAAATGACTAAGCCTTTCTGACTTGGAAGCCTTAGGGCAGGCTTTTGGTGTCTGCAGATCCCACCCTAGTGTATCCTGTGTGATCAGCCAGGGCTGAGGTTCTCTCTGCTGACAGATCTTTTCCTCTTAAGGACACTGGTGGGGCCGTGGCCCCATCAGATCATCTATCCCTGGGAACACTCTTTTCCAGAGACCTTCAATGAGAAAGCAAAAGTGGGTCCACTGACTTCCGTGTCTCTGAAAATACCCTTGTAAAAGTACATGAGGACGCAACACTGCACTTATAATCAGACAGTTCAGGACCCTCCACTCTGAGAGCATCAACATTGGCCATCTCCTTCTCCTGTTTGGGTCTCAAACTCTGCCCCTGGAGCCTTGTTTCAAAGGCTAAGTTTCCAGCCAGAAGAAATGCCCGTGCTCTTCTCTCCCAACCCCATGCCCCTGCCATAGCCAGGAAGGCTGAGGACAGACATGGTCTTTGCTCCCCTAGACAGAGCTGACCATGACTGAAGGACCCTCAGGGGCAGGCAGAGCCCTTTGTCCTTTTTTGTCACTATGCTGGCCTTCTTGGGAGCTGATTCTGCTCCTTAAACCTTCTGGGAACATTTAAGGTGCCCAGCACTGCAGAAAGGATTAACGCAACTGAGATGAGACATGTTTTTCCAATTAGTTGTAAACTACCGATGTTGGAGGTTTTCCAAAACTGACTAGTTGCTTTCCCATTACCCGAGATTCCTCATTCTTTCTGCATAAATAATTTCACAAGGTTTTCAAGTAAATTTGGTAGTAAGGCCCATGACCATGGAATAAACAGGATGCTCACAGTGAAATGCTAAAGCCAAAATCTTCTCTTCCATGTGCCATGCTATAGGAAGGAGATGGAAAGTAACTTCCACCTACCAAACTTCCCTACCTCAGGCTTAAGACACACATCAACAGGTGCAACGACATTTGTGTTGGGACATGCACCTTATTATCTATGTGCATCTTTATAAAGACATTTCCCTGTACGGTAAAAGTCTTTATAAAGATGCACATAGATAGTAAAATGCCTGTAATCCCAGCACTTTAAGAGGCTGACTCGGGCAGATCACAAAGTCAATAGATCAATGCCATCCTGGCCAACATGGTGAAACCCCATCTCTACTAAAAAATACAAAAATTAGCTGGCACATGCCTGTAGTCCCAGCTACTCAGGAAGCTGAGGCAAAAGAATCGCGTCAACCTGGAAGGCAGAAGTTGCAGTGAGCCGGGATTGTGTCATTGCACTCCAGCCTGGCAACAGAGCTAGACTCCATCTCAAAAAAAGAAAATATTTTTCCACTGACATTTATTTCTTATGCCAAGTCAGGGACCTGCTGCTGCCAAACTGGGGAGGCCAAGATCCCACAGCCAATGTGCTCTCTCTCCTTAAAGGGGTGTGACACCAGCGAGAGAAGCAGACAATGTGATAAAGGCAGGGAAAACACTGTCTCACACTTACGAAGACAGAAGAGGTCTCGCAATGGGCAGGGCAGCCCTGGGAGCGGGTGACTCATAAGAGCAGAAATAGATATTATAGCAAGGGCATCAACACACGTGAGGAATTTAACAAGCCTGTTTCTTTTTTGCGATGAAGTCTTGCTTTGTCACCCAAGCTGAAGGGCAGTGGTGTGACATTGGCTCACTGCAACCTCTGCCTCCTAGGTTCAAGCGATTCTCCTTTCTCAGCCTCCTAAGTAAATGGGATTATAGGCATACACCACTGCACCTGGCTAATTTTTTGTATTTTTAGTAAATACAGGATTTCTCCATGTTGGTCAGGCTGGTCTGGAACTCCCATCCTCACGTGATCCACCTCCCTTGGCCTCCCAAAGTGCTGGGATTACAGGTGTGAGCCACTGCATCCGACCAATACATTTGTTTTTTTAAGCTCTTAAGTTTGTGGCAATTCATTACACAGCATTACCAGCACTGACCAGAGATCTCAAGCACCAACCCCAGCTGTCATACCTTTGGAAAATGCCAAGTCCTCACATGCCTCTCCAGGCCTCCAAGAGACCTCCTGTGGTCCCATTAGGCTCCTAGAGGCCCCTTAGGGCACTGTCACTACTCTCTGCAGGAGCCAGGTGAGGGCAGTGAGAAGACGAGTGGCTGCAGAATTTGAAGATTCTAAGTCCTGGCCCCCTAGGGCCTCAGGTGTCTTACCCAGGTGTGCTGTTAAAATGGTGTATCACTTGACATTAAAACCAGCTGGCTGCCACTGTAAAGTTACTCTTATCCCTCTTTCCGTTCGTTCTGGAAGAAAGTCACTGTGCACAGCCCACACTCATGGAGGAGGCATCCTCAACTTTTATTTGCTGAGTTTGGCAACCCTGCCTGCCACTCCGGCACATTCCAAGTACTCCATAGATCCATGAGGCTGCTGACAATCACATTAGACAGTGCAGCTCTACTCTAGAACATCAAGGAAAACCAAGTACCCACACATCAGTCTCTCAGGTACTACTGTATTATTGTTTACTTAATAGTTTTCTGTAAAAGGGCTCACTTTTTTTTGAAATAAAATCTCACTCTGACAGCCAGGCTGGAGTGCAATGGAGTGATCTCAGCTCACTACAACCTATGCCTTCTGGGTTCAAGTGACTCTCCTGCCTCAGCCTCCTGATGAGCTGGGAATATAGGCATACAGCACCACATCTGGTTAATTTTTATATTTTTAGTAGAGACGGGGTTTCACCATGTTGGCCAGGCTGGTCTCGGACACCTGACCTCAGGTGATCCGCCCACTTTGGCCTTCTAAAGTGCTGAGATTACAGGTGTGAGCCACTGCAACCAGTCACAGGGCTTTTTAAAAAGGAAACTTGATATCACTACCTTGCAACGGCCCAGTATCAAGGATGGCCCTGGACATCCAGGAGGTAGAGAAGCTCTATTCCTAAACATGGGCTTTTCCAGCCTTCCTTTCTTCTCCCCCTCACAAGCCTGGGGCAGGCAGGGACCCCTTGGTCCTAGTCCCCTGGACTCCAGGGTCCCCACTCAAGGGAGCCTTCACCAGTTCACAACCAGTGTCATGGGAAGCTCTGACCCCTCCTGTGCCCCAGGTGTCTCTGGGCCAGAAAGCTGTAGATCTGTGTCTGCCAAACCTGGTTGATGATGAGAGTCACTGGAGAGCTTTCTAAAAGCTTAGACTTTCTTGAGCCCAAAGCACGTGGCTCCTAATTGAAGATACGGGTAGGGACCAGGTTAAAAACAGCTCAGGTGGAGCTGATAATTAGCTACATGCCAGAGTCCTACAAGCAGGACAACCAGGCTTAGCTGTGCTCTGGGAAAATTTTCACCTGTAAGTAATGCGCAGCTGTCCGATGGAAGACCCCAGGGCAGGCCCTGACTCCAACTCTCTTTTTTGTCTCGAGACACAGTCTCACTCTGTGGCCCAAGCTGGAGTGCACAGTCATGATCTTGGCTCACTGCAACCTCTGACTCCTGGATTCAAGCGATTCTCCTGCTGCAGTCTACACAGAAGCTAGGACCTCAGGCGTGTACTACCACGCATTGCTAATTTTTGTATTTTTAGTAGTGACAGGGTTTTGCCATGTTGGGCAGGCTGGTCATGAACTCCTGGCTTCAGCATATCTGCCCGCCTTGGCCACCCAAAGTGTTGGGATGACATATGTGAGCCACCGCACCCGGCTTGATTCACTTTCTAAAATGAGCAGTACCCACTGAAGAAAAGTGTCTAGGTCAGCCTTCTCCCAAGTTCACAGGACATGGAATGAGGTGCTGACAGACCGTTTGGAGAAACTCCTTTCCCTATCCTCTGTGACCAGGAGGAAAGGAGGCTTAGTGGTCTGGTATTTCTGGGTGTACAGCTTCTTTGTTTCTTCCTTTTCTTGTCCATATCACATATCAGGTCCCTTGGATCAGGGACAGAACTAGATTATACCCCTCTGGGTGGCCGCTCACTACACTTTAGGGCCAGGTAACTGGTTTACTAAGTTCCAGGAGCCTCCCCCATGCCAGATTGAGGTGATTTAGGTGACGAGGTTTAGAGCAGATTTTGGACTCCTGAGTTGATGTTATAATGGCATGAGGCCTTGGGGCAGGGTGGATGTATTTTGTATTTGGGATGAGCACACATCTTCAGGGTCTAAAGAGCTGACTAGATAGGCAGACTGTTCCTCCCCACACAATATCCATGTCCTAATCCTGAGAACCTCTGAATATGTCACCTTATGTAGCAAAAGGGACTTTGCAGGTGGGATTAGTAAGGGGTTTGAGACAGGGAGATTGGCCTGAATAACCAGGTGAGCCCAATCTAACCACACACGTTCTTAAAAGCACAGTACTTTCTCGGGCTTAAACAGGAACAATAAAGAGGAATGTGAGGTCCAAGAAGTCACCATGCCGCACAGGGAGCAACCATCCATCTCGTTCACCTCGTGTATCCCCAGAGCCTGGAACCCAGCAGGCGTTTGGCCACAGAAAGGCAAATAAAGTGAACTTTTGTGGTTTCCTTTTGTTTTTGAGATGGAGTTTTGCTCTTGTTGCCCAAGTTGTAGTGCAATGGTGCAGTCTTGGCTCACTGCAACCTCTGCCTCCTGGGTTCAGGCGATTCTCCTGTCTCAGCCTCTCGAGTAGCATGTGCCACCACGCACAGATAATTTTTTGTATTTTTCGTAGAAATGGGGTTTCACCATGTTAGCCAGGCTGGTCTCTAACTCCTAACCTCAGCTGATCCACCCGCCTCAGCCTCCCAAAGTGCTGGGATTACAGGCATTAGCCACTAAACTGAACATTTAAGCACTGGATTCCAGCTAGCAGCCATGAATTATTTAACCTCTCTGACCCCCTGTCATCCAGAAGTAAGGGCACTGAAATAACCCACCCAACGTTATCCAATGAATGAACAGTGGGGCTGGCCCCACTGCAAGCTCCTCAGAACCCTTCTGGTTGACAAATCTGACAACTCTCCACCCCCACCTCGGCCTGGCCAAAATGGGCAGAATTCCTGGGTAAACAGAAGTGAAGCTTCTCATGGCCCCATTTTGTTTCTTTGCTTCATTCTGTGCCTTTGCTTTCTGGTGACTGGTTGTCATTCTATTTCCCGAGCACAGACCAGAAGAGTGTGCCAGTGCTCGTGCAGAGATCTTCAGCTCCCAGAGCTGCCCTGGGGAAGAGCTGCTGTATGGAAGGGCCTGCTCCTGACCACCCACAAGTGTCCTTAATGATGAGGGGCACCTACTGGTTCATAACCTGGCTCTGTGACTGGAGAGAGCCCCTGGACAAAGGACTTCATCTCCATGGCTGCAGTTTTCATGGCTGTGAAAGGGGACAGGGGAAATGCACCTCTTTGGGGTACAGGGACAGTAAAATGAAGCAACTTATGAGATGGCTTCTTTCACAGTCCCTGGCACTTCATTCTTTGTTAAACTCCCATTCTTTTTGTTTTGTTTTGTTTGAGACAAAGCTTTGCTCTGTTGCACAGGCTGGAGTGCAGTAGCAGTCTCAGCTCATTGCAACCTCCACCTCCTGGGTTCAACTGATCCTTCTGTGTCAGCCTCCTGAGTAGCTGGGATTACTGGCACACCCCCCCCACACACACACACCATGTCTGGCTAATTTTTGCATTTTTAGTAGAGACGTGATATCGCCACGTTGGCCAGGCTGATCTTGAACTCCTCACTCCAGGTGATCTGCCCACCTCAGCCTCCCAAAGTACTGAGGTTACAGGTGTGAGCCACTGAGCCCAGCTGAATTTGCATTCTTTATCAAGAGTCAATCTTGAAGGCCTCTCATTTCAGATTGTGAACAAACAACATGAATCATTTTTTGGACTCAGCTGACTATCTCCTTTTCCTCCATGCTTTTATGTCTTTACCAAGTCTTCCCTCTGTACTTAAAGAGCACTCCCCAACAGTCTAGCCATCATCCTCAGGTTAACTATAAACTATACAGGGGGCCCAATTCAAAAGGCCCTTCTAAGCAGGGAGCTCCTTTCATTTGAATACTGCTGCAGGCCACGTGTAAATGCAAGGCACTGCCTTTGCTTGTATATTTCCACTGTCTTCCAGCCTAAAACCCAGCCAGTCCTAACACTGAATGACTGCCCATGTATGTTATGTAAGACCCCATGCTGGGCAGGGATACTGAGATAAGTAAGAAACAATCACATATCACTGGAAGCACCTCCAACAGAGACAGAGATTGCAACAGATGATTTCAGAACAGCATATGTGCCTGTCTACAGACACCCACTCTTAAGAGGGGAACATTAATTCAGTTCCCAAGAACCTACCAGGTACCACCCTTCAAAGGAAGAGAGCTCCATTTCACAGACTGACTTTCAAGGCCAAAGTCAAAAAGGAACCAACAGGACCAGGACCAGACCCCAGGTTTGTCTGACATCACTATCTCCCTTCATGCAAGGAGGCAGAGGCCCCTTGAGGATGTCCTTTTGCACAAGCTCCAAAGTGTCAACTAAATGTAGGTCATTATGGCTGAAAATGCATTTTCTCCTTGTCCTTGCATATGCTCTGTAAGTTTGGGCTTTGGCCTGATGTTCATCTGCCTCAGCCCTAGCCAACTGCTGGCCAACAGATCACAGGGTTGTGACCCTTGGAATTGGAAGCCATTCTACACACAGTGTCTCTTCTAGGTCCTTTTTCTCATCAACCATTAAACCACAAAAAGGTCAAGTGACAAAGCACTCAGTTCCTTCACACGGTCATTCCTTCCCCCTCTTGCTTCACCTGATGCAGAAGAATTTGTCAGTCAAATTTGAGCATTACAAGAATATGCAACAGAAAGAAATAGAGAACTCAGCAATCCAAAAGCTGCTAAATGAGGATTTTCTGCATCTTTGGGAATAATGTAAAGGAGTTCCAAGAAAAGTGAAGTCACAGCCTCTGCAGCTTATTTTCAGTTCTTAGAAAAGAGCCAGTGTCATAGGGAAAGCGGCTCTGCCCCAGCACACAGACTCCATTGTCTGGCAGGGGGTGTCTTCTGATAAACCAGCTTGGATTTGGCACCAGAAACAAAAAAATTCTGACATTTTTTTAGTTGGTGATATCAAGGAGGAAACACAAGCCAAAGCAGTGAAAGTTATTAACATTCAGGGAAACCACACAGCTCAGCTAACATGTTGGGGTGACACCCTTCCATCACCAAGGCACCAGCAGTTTTGAGGTGACTGTTAGAAAAAACACAGTGGCCTCCTTTTCCTACCCCATGCCCCCACACATTCCTGAGATGTGTTATCACTCAGGTCACCATGTAGACCCAACCAGCATTTTTCAATGGACATTATTTACCAAAAGATGGGGGAGGACAAATGGGTCAGGATAAGGTACAGGTGGTTTTCAGCAGCTTGGGTCTGCTTTCTGGCATACAAGCAGGTTTAGCCACAGTAGGGCAGACTTTAGGTTAAGATCTTGGGAAGCTACTACACATCCAGCTCAGGCGCTACAACCAGGTGCCCTATAATAATTTTGTGAATAAGGTTTGCCTTTTATTTATTTATTTATTTGTTTGTTTGTTTATTTGAGACAGAATCTGGCTTCATCTTCCAGGCTGGGATACAGTCGCACAGTCTCAGCTCACTGAAACCTCCACCTCCTGAGTTCAAGAAATTCTCACGCCGCAGCCTCCAGAGTAGCTGAGATTACAGATGTGTGCCACCATGCCTGGCAAACATTTTTCTATTTTTAGTAGAGATAGGGTCTCATTATGTTGCCCAAGCTGATCTCAAACTCCTGGCCTCCAGTGATGAGTCTGCCTCGACCTCCCAAAGTGTTGGGATTACAGACATGTGCCACTGCACCCAGTCATTGTGAGTAAATTTTAACCTAAGAATTCTGTAACAGAGATCTCATTGTCTTCACCAAAATTTAATTTCAATGTAATCAAAAGAAACTCGAGTGACCCAGCCAGGAAGAGTGCCTAAGGAGAAATGATGATGAGATGGAATGTTATGTCCCAGATGAGACACTGGAACAGGAAAGGACATTAGGAATAATCCCAAGAAATCTGAATGAAGTAGAGACTTGGGTTAATAAAAGCATCTCAATATTTGTCCATTAATTTTAACAAATGCACCTTACTAATGTAAGATGTTAATTATAAGGGAAGCTGGGTACAGGTACATGGGAACTTTTTGTATAATCTCTGCAATTTCTCTGTCTCTCTCTCTCTCTCTCTTTCTGTATGTGTGTGTGTGTATGTGTGTGTGTAGACAAGCAAGAATGTACTTATACTCCCAGCAATAATGATTTGGTGCCTACCAAGTGTCACATACCATGTAAAAGTGATCTACACATATCTTCATTTATTCCTCACACTAGTGCTATGAGCTGGGCATAGTCTGCATTTTACAGATAAAGAAATTGAAGAACAGAAATGCTAGAATACCTTGCTCATAATCACATGGCAAGGTTACTGGCAGATAAAGGGCTCAAATTCAGGTTGACAGGACAGCTCAGCAATATTGCCTAATATATCCCAAACTGTGAACATAAAACAGTTCAAAACAAGCTGCATGAGGGCTATGAAAGCAAGGCACACTTTCAAGTCTACCCCATATTAGAAAAAAAAGAGTTTAAAAGCAGAGCACATGCCAGGCACAGTGGCTCATGCCTATAATCCCAGCACTTGGGGAGGCCGAGGCAGTTGGATCACGAGGTCAAAACATTGACACTATCCTGATCAACATGGTGAAACCCCATCTCTACTAAAAACACTTTTTAAAAACATTAGCTGGGCATTGTGGCAGGTGCCTGTAGTCCCAGCTACTCAGGAGGTTGAGGCAGGAGAATTGCTTGAACCTGGGAGGTGGAGGTTGCAGAGAGAAAAAATTATGCCACTGCACTCCAGCCTGGCAACAGAGTGAGATTCAGTCTCAAAAAAAACAAACAAAAAGCACAGCACACCCAAGACACAACACTCAATGCTGGAGAGGATGTCCATAAGTCCACCAATATCACGATACATTCTGTGCAATCAAGAAACTTACTTGGATGGGGGTGGGGTAGGCTCCTGTGTGTAATTCCAGCACTTTGGGAGGCCAATGCCGGTGGATTACCTCAGGTCAGGGGTCTGAGACCAGCCTGGTCAAAGGGCAAAACCCCATTTCTATCAAAAATACAAATATAGCCTGCTGTGGTGGCACACTCCTGTAATTCCAGCTACTCGAAAGGCTGAGCTGGAGAAATGCCTGAGCCTGAGAGGGGGAGGTTGAAGTGAGCTGAGATTTTACCACTGCACTCCAGCCTGGGAGACACAGTGAAACTCCCTCTCGAAAAAAAAAAAAAGAAAAAAAGGAGAGCCATGTGCGGTGAGTCACACCTGTAATCTCAGTACTTTGGGAGGCCAAAGTGGGTGGATCACCTGAGGTCAGGAGTTTGAGACCAGCCTAATCAACATGAAAAAACCTAGTTTCTACTAAAAATACAAATATATACATATATAAATATATGCATATATATAGATATATACATGTACATACATACATACATACATACATATATATATATATATTTTAGCCAGGCAGTGGCACCACTACCCTATTCATCACCAGTGTTTGTTGATTGATGTCCCTTCCTCTCTCTCTCTTTTTTTTTTTTTTTTTTTGGAGTTGGAGTCTGGCTCTGTAAAGCCTCCTAGGCTGGTGTGCGGTGGGGTGATCTCAGCTCACTGCAACCTCCACCTCCTGGGTTTAAGTGATTCTTCTGCCTCAACCTTCCAAGTAGCTGGGACTACAGGCATGCACTACTACGCCTGGTTAATTTTTGTATTTTTAGTAGGGATGGGGTTTCACCATGTTGGCCAGGATGGTCTCAAACTCCTGACCCCTCCAGTGATCCACCTGCCTTGGGCTCCCAAAGTGATAGGATTACAGGAATGAGCCACCATGCCCCCTTTTTACTTTTTTTGAGTTGGGGTCTCCCTATGTTTCCCAGGTAGGCCCTCAAGCGATCCTCCCACCTCAACCTCCTGAGTTGCTGAGATTGCAGGTGAGTGTCACCTTGCCTGCCATGATTTTGTCACCACAGACCCCTCTCATTCCCTTTCATAGGAAATCACTGAGAACCGGAAAGCTTGAACCAAGAACTAGGGAAACTGATATTTGAACTCATTTCTGTTGGGTGCCAAATTTTTCTGTGCCTCTTTCTGTGAAAATTGGAGGTGGCAAGATCCAGTGGCTCACACATATAATCCCAACATTTGGGAGGCCTAGGTGGGTGGATCACCTGAGGCCATTGCACAGCAGTTTGGACAACAAGAGTAAAACTGTATCTTGAAAAACAGAAAGAAAGAGAAAGAAAGGAGAGAGGAAGAGAGAATGAGAGAGAGAGAAAGAGAGAGAGAGAAGAAATAAAGGAAAAAAAAATCAGAGGCTTTGGTCCCTTGATCTGACATTCTGGAGTAATTCTGTTCCTGCTTGAATGTGATCTCCTTGAGGCAAAGTCTGGGTCTCCTTCCTCTTGCGTGCCCACCCTGGCCTGTCTGCCCCACACTAGCTGCTCAATGAAGGCTAGCCCATGTAGAGTATGGGTTTGAGGCATCCCAAGACTTGGAGTTGTAGAAGATGTGAATGAGAAGCCTTGGAATGCTGTGCCCATTAGAAAATGTGTATATCCCACAGTTCATCCAAGAGACTGCTCCCTCCGATGCCAGTGCTCAGAGCTCCCCTACTCAGGGTAAAACCTTGGATGGCCAAGTACATTGGCTCAATATTTGCCTTGAGTAGCTGGGTGCAGTGGCTCCAGCCACTGTTGGATCTGTAATCCTAGCACTTTGAGAGGCTGAGGCGGGTATTCAAAATATGATAAACGTAATATCTGCAATGTTTTGAGTGTAACACAAAATTTGAAAGAAATTTTTAAAATTAGATGTAATTCCTTTACATCAATATAAAAAATCCCCTCATGGCAAAACACGGTAAGCAACGTCGAAGGACAAACAACAAACTTAAAAGCAACAGTATAAGTCATATCGCCAAGAGCTAATTTGCTTAATATATCTAAAGCTCCTACATATCATCAATAAAACAGTAACCATATAATAGAGAAATAGGTTGCACATACGAAGAGTGAGTCCTCAGAAAAAGAATTACAAATAACTCATTCTCATGAAAAGATGCCCAAACTCTGTAATAAGAGATATATAAGTTAAAAATCAGAAGAAAATAACATTTTCGCCAATCAGATAAACTCTAGTAGCACTCTGTATTGTTGAGTGTATAAGGAAAGAGACACACTAAAACCTTGTTGGTGTAAGTACATAACGATAAAATGTTAATGGAGAACAATTTGGAAATGTGAGAGATAATGTATTTGCATGTAAGTATTATGTACTTCAGCATAGATATAACAGGAAAAGTGGCGGGGACAACTAAAACATGTTACATTCAGTCGATGGAGTGAATACTCTACAGCCATCACAAAGATTGAGGCAGTCTCGTAAGTACCAAGATGAAGTGATCTCTTAGATACCCAGAGCAGCAGATCTTCTTCCTTGTTGGCTTCACAACTGGTAGAGTCATCTTTGGTAAGGTAAAGCAGAACATCTAAATCAATAATATGACTTCCCATAAATACTGAAGAAGAATTCAAAGCTACCAATTGAGGAAAGAGCTTTTTATAAAGCAGTGTAAAAATCTACAAATTACCTAGAAAACAGAACATCCTGCAGAAAATTCTAAAAACATCCAAAATGGAATTCTTTACTGCACTTGCATGCTAACCTGTGTCATCATCCTACCGTATCTGCTTCTATTCGTCCTCAGACAACCCCAGATAACAGCACAGAGAACCCAGAAATCCTTAAACTGCATGTAAGCTCATGATGTTAAAAACAGCCAGAGGGTGATTAACTCATGTGTGTTCTCAGATCATCCACAGGAACAAGAAAGCAGTCAACTTTTCCAAATGCATAGAAACAGAAGCAGAAAGCAAGTGATTTAATCAAGACACCACAGAGATTAAAGGTAAGCATCTACTTACCACGTGAATGAGTGTTTGTCTCATTTTGATCTCTGTCGTAACCAACTATACAAAATTCCTATGAACTGAGCAAAGGGTTATTATACTCTCTTGTGAAATCAGAGGTACTAGATTAACTGAATCCATAACTGCTAAACTATGAAACACAACTAAAGGCTAAACTATGAAGCTTCAGTTTTATTTTAGGCAACCTCCTGACATAAACACAATCTATATTTAAAAAAAAAAGCTCAACAACATACACACATTCCCAAAAAAATCACACAGAACACAAACACACAGAAAGGGTGGGCCTGCTTCCTATCCACAGCACTGTCAAGCTTGCTCTGGTAAATGAAAGCCAGCAGAAAGCTCATCCCTGAACAGGATGAAGGGGATGAATACAAGAACAAGGAAGCCCTTCTATGAAGAGAGTTTGGAATGTGTCTCTGTGTGTATATGTACTCACATTTTTAAGTCTCTTTGGTGTGTGAAAGGAAAATAAATCTTGGGGCCCCTAAATCACTAAGCTAGAGGGAAAAGCCAAGCCGGGAACTGCTTAGGGATAACCTGCCTGTCACTGAGATACATGCATAGCTGATTGCCTCCTTTAAAAAGGCTAATCAAAAACTCAAAGAATGCAAGCACTCCTCTCTTTCACCAATCTGTGACCCAGAAGCTCCTTCCAACTTCAAGTCTTTTTTCTGTCTTTGCTTCACGTTGTCCTGCCTTTCTGGACACAACCATTGTACTTCTTACATATGTTGGCTGATGTCTCACGTCTCCCTAAAATGTATAAAACTAAGCTGTGTCCCGACCACCCTGGGCACATGTTATCAGGACTTCCAGAGACTGTCTAAGAAGGGTGCATCCTCAAACTTGGCAAAATAAACTTTCTAAATTAACTGAGACTTGTCTCAAATTTTCAGGATTACAAATAATAACAGCAAATCCTGAGACCCACTGAAGGGAAAAAAGAAGGTAGTCTAACTTCATTATGACTGCAAAAATGCATCTGGTATATACATACAATAGGATATTACTTAGCAAACAGAAGAAAAAGAACTACTGACACAAAAAACACCATGGATGAATCTCAAAATAATCACGTTGAATGAAAAAAGCCAGAAAAAAAGAATACCTACTGTATGATTCTATTTATATAAGTTAGAAAATGAAAAGTAATCTACAGTTACAAAAAGCTTATCAGTGGTTGCCTATGGATCAGAGGCAGGAGGGAGACAGTACTGAAGGGTACACGGAAACTGTTGGGATGATAAGTATGTCTATTATCTCTAGTGGTGACAGCTCTATGGCTGAATACCTATGTGAAAACATCTAACTTTACACTTCTAATATGTGCAGCTTGGGTGTCACTTGACTCCTCAATAAAGCTGTTTAAAATGTTTTGAAAAAAATAAGTTCATATTGACCACCAATTGGGTTTAACTGAAACCTTACAAAATGAAGATTATTTTCACTTTCAGAAGGATATCTGATCGCAGTTACATATTATGCTTTGTAAACAAGCCATTTCAGAATAAATACAGATTTCCAATACTTAAATGTCTGTATTTCTTCCCATTCATCCTTTTCATTATTTTAAAGCAGCTACAGCATTTTACAAAAAAAAATCCATCACTTCAAGTTTCTTACAGAGACTCTCTGAAATTCAATAAACAGTTAACTTTTTGAAGAAGATGAGACCTTAAACACCATCCTGTCCAACTTTCTCAATTTAAGGAAGTAAACTTAGCCCCTCCCCTTGTAGGGAGTTCATCCTGTCTCATGGCTTTGAAGTCAGCTCTATGTTGCTGACACCTACCTTTGTCATTTTAATCTTGACCTCACCACTGAACTACAGATATTTATTCCACTGCCCACTAAACCACCTCACTTGACTATCTAATAAGTATCTAAAACCAATTGTGGCCAAAAGGTATCTTCTGATTCCCCTCACCACCAACTTCTCCTCGAATTTTCCCCATCTTAGTAATTGAACCATCATACGTTCAGTTGCTCAACTAAAACCTAGGAATCAACTCTTGACTACTCATCTCCTGCCTTCCACATAGAATCCACACTTAAGTTCTTAGCTCTGTCTGCAAAGTACATTGCTAAAGCTGGCCCAGGCTCCATCTACACAGCTACTATGGCTTCTTACCCAGACAACAGCTCTGAAAGGTCATCATTTTCTCTTCTACCTCTACCAGTCATCACTACACAGTAGCCACAGTCATGAGGCCATCAATCCCCAGACCTCGAACACTCTACAGACTTGCTGCCATCATTAAAGTGACATCCTAACTCCTTATTCTACCCTAAAATATCAAGGCACTTTCCACCTCTCTAGCCTCATCTACTACTATTTCTTCTCTGGATACATTCCAACATTTCCTACTGACAGTCTCAAACACCCTAAACTCATTTCCACCCCAAAACCAATGCTTTGCCACCTCCATACCTGGAATGCATACAGATACTTCATCATTCATATCTCAACTCAAATAACGTCTTCAAAAGCTTCCCAAACCTCGCAATCTTCAGAAGCATCCCCTACTGAGAAGTTGGTGGTAAGGGGAATCAGGAGCCCTTTGACCACAATAAGTTTGGAAATGTATTAGGTATTCAAGTAAATATTTAATTCACTTATCATAGACCCCATTTTACTGATGTTATGGTACTTATCACTATCTCAAATTATCTTGTAAAGTTCTTTACTTATTTATTATATATGTTAATAAAATTCATTCATTCATTCCTGCTATGCCTATCAGAAGCACTAGCCCAAATAAGAACTGTGATCTTTTCTTATTTCACTTGAAAGCATTAATTTTTGGGTGCCTGGTACTACTGGTTAAAAAGTACCCATGTGCATTTTTTTACGTCTATTTTAGTTCTTTTTTAATTCCTAAGTATAACGATTGGGTTTCCCCACTCAAACCTAAGTGTGAACATTTTTACAACATCAGCACATTACCAGTCTGACGTTTAAAAATAAAGGTCAATTTCAGGACTGAAATAAAAATAAATAAAGGAATGCACATTCCTTAAAATATCAGTGATAAAATATATATAGTCACAGTAAGATATATAATCACACTAATACATATATGTCGTGTAATATCACCAAAAAGTACGTATTGTACACATTAGGTATGTATTAGGTACATATGTATAGTGCACATATTATGAAAATATATATGTATCATGATAACACCGTATGTACACGTATACAAATATGTGCCTACTATTTAAACAATGTACACATGCAGAAATAGGTGCAAACTACATACCTATGCACAGCAGGCTATTACTAAAGTTCTGGTCGTAGCAGCCTCAATGCCCACCCTGGCTGCTTAAATGCCCATAGCTCACTGCAGCCCCAAACTCCTGAGCTCAAGTGACCTTTCTGCCATGGCCTCCTGACAGAAGCTGGGCCAACAGGGCAGCAGGTATGCATCCCCACACCCAGTAATTTTTTTTTTTTTGAGAGATGGGGTACCGCTATGTTGCCCAGACTGCTCTCAAATTCCTGGCCTGAAGCAATTTTCCCATATTAGCCTCCTAAATTTCGAGGATTACAGGTGTGAGCCACTGTGCCCAACAGGTGTTCTAAATGCAATTTCCACACTGCTATTCTGAAGAAGGGCAAGAAGCAAAGAGACCCTCCTTGAAACATAGAAAATAAAAGCATTCACTATTAAGTGGAGGCAGAGTTGATGATCAGCCAAAACTACTTCAACTGTAATCCAGAAGTCCCATTGATACAGGAGTTCTAAAGGAATTATTTAGTCAGAGATTGAAAGTAAGGAAGTCTTTGGTAAGGTTTCCCTTTGAATAAAAAGCAGCCCCAAAACCATTTCTAACAAAGAGTGGCCTGTAAAATCGAGCTGCAGATATAGACAAGCAAGCTGGAAGCTTGCACAGGCAAATGCCAGCAGCTGTAACAATAGGAAGCTACTTGGGTGCCAGGCATGCTCAACCTGACGGCTTCATCTTCCTTTTTCTTTATCAACCACAAGTGCAGTAAGGGACAGACAACATGCACTGGCCAAGTAGAAAACCTATATGCATAAGAAGATTCGGGTGGATAGCCAGCTTCTTCACGAGCTATGTAAAGCTCTCACCTGGTCCAACCCGTATTTGGACACTATGTAAATCAAACACCACCTCCTCAACAAGTCTCTAAAACCTTGTGCAGTTCACCAGAAAACCAGAAAACACAGTCTTTATTCAGAATCGGCCGAATACATTCAATGCATTCAGGAGATTGGGAGACATTGTTTAAATTTTCCCCAAAACACAGAAGAACTCAAAAGTACTCATTGTCTTGGCCTTATTGGTATTTGACTATGAATACAATAGATCCCACAGAAGCAAGTCTAGTAGAGTGGCCTTGGAAAAAGGCTGGGATTTAGGAGCAGGTTTAGGCAACTCAAGCCTTCTCGGCTTCCATTTTCTCATCTGTACTTTCATCATTCTGATTTTTAAGAGCACCTTTGTTGAAAGTAAAGGTTCAGTGAAACAGCACAGATGAAGTCCTTCCTATTTGGTCTGGCAGGTAGTAGTTGCTCAACACGTCTTGTCTATTAATGACGACCACAATGATCATAGTGGACTAATAATGAATTGATAAAATATGATTATGTAAGTTCAAATGAGTTTTGATCTCGCCCCCTCCTCTGTTTCAGAGGCTGTATGGTTTTTATGTTCTACATTGTATGGCTTAACGTTGGCAGGTGGGGGATTTTGATAGACACATGATAAAATCAGAAGCCCCAAGACTTGTATTTTCATCACAGAAATGTATTACTTCCTTGAGTTGTGACCTGGAGAGAGTTACTTTGTCTAAGTTAACCTTACTTGTAAAAATAATCATAAATATACCTGCCCTTTCTCATCATCTCAGCCTCTCCGCAGTCAGTGTGAGGTACCATTGGTATAGTGTATATGAAGGGGTTTGCAAGCTCTGGAGTGCTATCTGTATGCTATTTTGTCTCTTCAATTGTGAGTGGTGTTTTCCCATTCTCCTTAAATGACCCAACACTACGCTCTTGGTAAAATAAATGCATTTGTGCATGAACATTTGGCAAATAATAAGAGCTGCATTTGCAAGAATTTTTCCCTTGAACAGCCAAGTGAGGCACTTGGCTGAAAAAATAGATTTTTTTCGATTCGCGTAAAATTTGAAGTTCGGTATTTTACATGAGAGAGCATACTGAGTTGGTGTATATACTCCAAAAGAGAGTAGAATAAGGCATTGTATATTTTTTCTAACATACTATATTCCGAGCCATTTTCTTTTAACTTTGGGGCGCCTAGATATTATTTAGATTTTTTTCGATTCGCATAAAATTACAATTTCTGCATTTTACATGAGAGAGCCTATTGAGTTGGTGTATATCCTGCAAAACAGAGTAGAAAAGGGCATTGTATATAGAATGCTTAGCGCCTGCTTTCAGCTTTGCTGCAAACTAAAACACTGACTGACTTTGGTTAACCCCCTAACCTCTTTGAGCCTCAGTTTTTTCATCTGAAAAAATCAATGATGGTTTGAATTTCTTCCGAATATGACATTCAGTTATCTCTCTCTCCATTGTGGAAGCACTGGGAGCTATTGTTCTCCTGTGTCTGGTGGCCGTTATGACTTCTGCATTATCAAGGGGCCCTCTCTAACCTAAATAACCCCCCAAAGAAATTAAGTTTGTAATCATTTCTGCCTGGTAAGCGAAATGACAAGAGAAAAGAGCTAGTTGTCAATAGCCCTGTGGATGGCGAATTAATGGGATCTGTGCAAACAGTTGCTTATATAGCCATAATTTGCCTTTCGTTTTCCTTTGCAACTCAGAAAAAAAGTGAATAATTTTCAAAGAGCCGCTCATTGAACATATTTTTTAAAAACATGTCATTGGCAAAAGGGGCACTTGGTTGCTTGATTGCCATATATCTCTGAGTATGTGGAACAGTTATTTTTAGCTGGGGGTAACTAGCTGAGAAGAAAGCTGCCGCATCTTGGAGGCAGAAGAATCTTTGTATGTCTTATGTTGGCATGGAGAAAGCAAAGCGAAAGGGCAGAGTATAAAAGGTTGTTAACTAGATAAGGGGTCAGCTGCATTTCCTCTGGCTGCTCAGAGGTGAGTTCCTAAAGCAATGGAGACCACATTGTGGGTGGGAATGTGTTTGCAGGGTCTAATTAGTTTACTCAAGAAGAGCAAAAAAGAGAAAGGGCTAAAAATATATAGATTGTAAAATTCATGGCTTCATTTGCTCTTCTTTGCCTTTGAAACCTTTTTAAAACCTTATAGTAGAACAATTTGTAATCCTTGAAGCCTTTTTGCTACCACTCTTGTCAGCTTGTCTAAGGCCACCGTAACTTATCAGCTACTGGGGAAAGTTGTTTAAACTCTCTAAGCCTCCTTTTTTCCCACTGGTTCACTTAGGGGCACTAATTCCTAATGTTTCTGCCTGAGTTATTGTTTTTCAGATCCCATAATTGTTTGCATATGTGCTCTATAAGATGCATCACCTAGCACACATTGTGGGCAACCTCAGGTGTAAAAGTTAGGACATCTTTGTGCCTGGATTTGGCTGTTACTAACAAGACGGAACGGGGAGGAAGGGCAGAGTAGACTACTGTAGAATTTTTCTGGATTCTTTTGGTTTCTCCAGAAAATGATACTGTTCTTATATTTAAAGATAACTATCTGCCTAGGCATATTGAAATTCTAAGGTTGACACCACTTTGCATTGATCCTAGGGCAGGGTTTCAGGATTGCTGGAGCAGCATCATCCTTTTACAGTATAGATTTCAGTCAGCAGGCTGGTCATGGCCTCCTCAGTGTGCAATCTTCTTACTGATGGTGGGCGTCAGTGGGCTGGACTCACAGTTTCCATCTCTTAGGCTGGGCAGGCCCATGGTGGCAATGGTAAAAATTTCATGGGAACATACATCAGAAGTAATAAGAAATCCATCTTCTTAAAGCCTTCATAGGAGATTTCCTGAAGATTTATAAAAGGCACTTCATTGATCAAATGACTCTGATGTTTCCCCTCACTGGAAGAAATTCAGGTCACCAGCCCACTTAAAATCATTGTGTTCTCCTTTTGCAGTAACCTCTGCTCATATAATTTCTTTATGGCATATTATATACTATTAACTTAATATCCTGATTAGTGGAGCTAGCAAACACTCAGTATCACTATAAACTGCAGTATCATAACTGACTTCCTTTAAAAATCATCTAATGTTTCTTTAAAATCACTGGTGCTTTTGTAAAGTAGTTCATATTTAGGAATATGAACATTTTATCATGCTGGAAAATTATTTGAATTCCTTTTCATTTAAAACCTATAGCTTTCTATTTAATCTAGCTTTCACAAATATTTTCTTTGCCCACTATAGAAAAATCGAGTTTAGAGATAAATGTAAAGTCACTCATAGCTCCATCCAAAAGTCAACAACTCTTAATATCATTATTTTTGTTCTTGTTCTCAGTATTTTTGCTGAATCTATGTTTCGTAGAGTTTCATCATATGTCAGATAAAACTGCATATATATCAGTTTTTAAACAATACATTTTTATTGTCATAAATGAAATACACATTTAATATGGTATGACTAGGACATATAGAGAGATATAACAAAGAAAATTAAAGTCATTTAAAATCTTACCAAATCTAATAACCATAAACCTTTCGATGTATTTTCTCAGAATACTTTTTCCTATGCCTTTTATATTTTCTTGATTATCAAGTACTTCAAGCGTATAGAAAAGACAGAAACTAATATAAGCAGCAATGGAAAATTTTAAAATATGGGTATTTTTCTGCATGTGTTTCAGATGGTTTAGTTTTTGTTGTCCTTTGCCCTCCCCACGTGTCCCTTTATTTTCCTGGCAAAACAAAGCATTACAGATATAGTTGCAGCTTCCTATACTCCATTTTATTTTTCTAAAACTTATTGATATTGAAATGTCTACCTCTGGTCTACTTACTTTCCCTGCCGAATAATACTTTACCATATGGAAATACCACGATGTACAATTACATGCATAGTGCCATATACATTTGTTTACAGGTTTCTTGGGAAGAATCTCTCTTACTGTGTTCCCAGAAGAGGGATTGGTAAATTGTAGGGGAGGCTTGTCTTAATTTTTACTATGAATTTCCAATTGTTTAAAGTAGTTGCAACAATTGGTATTCCCACAGGAAATGTGGGGAAACTTGTTTTGTGTTTGGCTTCACTTGATATTCCTAGGCTTTTACTTTTTGTTTGCCAATCTTATGAATGTAAAATGGTATGTTTTAATTTATATTGTGCACAGACTTATTATTCGGGACACATGTAACCTTTCTCATGCACCACTGTCATGGATTTGTTTTCAATTTAACTCATTTATTAAGCAAGGAAAATTTTGAGGTTTCTCAAAGATGGCGATGAGAACTGCTGATGGATTTGCTGCATTAGATCCACCCTCTCCAGCTCTGGCCCTCTAGTGTCAGTATTTCTGCCTTCCATTTCTAGTGCTTCCTCTTTTCAGGTTCTGGGAACATTCTGGCTGTAGAAATCAGTTGCAGTAATTGGAAGAACTTTTACTAAAGTGACTTACTTGTCTTCTTACCTAGTAATTATGCAGACTGTAAAATATATTTATGAAAAATTCAAGTTATATACAAAACCAGACACTACCAAAGCATATACAAGTTCATGATCCCTTTTATTTTTCTCTTCTTCCTCTTCCAATATATAACCACTTGTAGAGAGCCCCTACTATTTCCTTTGTATTTATGTTTATGTCCAAATGCAATAGATATTCTCTAACATATCTCCTTGGATCCATAAGAAGAAGGTGAATGTAATTTTTAAAAATGAATATGATATCTCTACATCAGCACAGTATTGCATTATACGGAAATAAGAGAAAGAATCTAACTCTTCCATGGACATTTAGGTTGCTTGTAGTTTTCTATTATTTTAAACAGTGTTGTGGAAAACGTTCTTGTAAATGTCTTTGGACATCGATGTGAAAATTGTCTTAGGAGATATTTGTAGAAATGCTATTTACATGGTCTTTTTTGCCTACTTTATTCATTTTTATTTAGAACATTTTATAGAACTTTAGGAATTGGTGACTTCTAAGTAGGTGTAAAACACAGTACCGGGCCAGGCATGGTGGCTCACACCTGTAATCCCAGCACTTCGGGAGGCCGAGGCAGGTGGATCACGAGGTCAAGAGATCGAGACCATCCTGGTCAACATGGTGAAACCCCATCTCTACTAAAGATACAAAAAATTAGCTGGGCATGGTGGTGCGTTCCTGTAGTCCCAGCTACTTGGGAGGCTGAGGCACGAGAATTGCCTGAACCCAGAAGGCGGAGCTTGCAGTGAGCCGAGATCACGCCATTGCACTTCAGCCTGGGTGGCATGAGCAAAACTCCATCTCAAAAACAAAACAAACAAACAAAAAAAACACAGTACCTGGATTCTCTGAGCTTTATGTTCTGTTTGAAGCAGGGGAAGTGACAGTAACTACCTGTTAGGGTGATTTTGAGGATTAAATGAAATACTGTGTACAAAGTTTATAGCATGGGTTTTGGATCACAGCAGAGAGTAAAAAGTTCAGTTTTGCCTCCTCTTAGTCGGTCCCGAACCCAAATATACTTTTAAATATTCTTTCAGCACAGATTTTAAAGTTTGATAGAAATAGAATTATATTGTGATCACTCCATATGTAAGGTTTCTTTTAGTCAAGAAAATGTTTTTGATATTCAGCCATGTTGTTGCACATGTCAATAGTTCTTTCCTTTTTTATCCTCCTATCTCAGGTCTTAAAAAAGGAATACTGCAAAAAAAATGAAACAATATTTCCACTTGTATTCGGTTTTGGTCTACAGTTGACATTGTTCTCAAGTATCACTAACAGGTTCCCATGGAGAGAAAAATTTATTTTCTGTCCACAACATAACAGGAATTATAACAGATGCAGAAGGCCTACTAGCCCTGTGTGAAAATCATCATGTTGACTATATTTCTCAAAAGTTAAACTCAGGTGTAGGGGCAGCTGTCAGTCTTTGTTTCCTCACTATCAATCCCACCACTTTTATTTTTTCATTTGGGGAAAAATAATAATGACTGTAAGAACAATGAAAAATAATAAAAGGACAGTAAAATGGTTGAATGCACTGACTGTGGCAGGGAGCAATCAGAAATGGTTTGTTATTTCCCTTCACTTTATCAAAGTTGCTACGTGGACTCATTCTTACCCACCTGTTGGGTAGAATCTTTGATATTTTCTATTTCACTGAGCAATTTAAGATATTAAGAAATTCTGTCTAGTTCAAAACAGGAGCAGAAAACCAAGCACCACACTTTCTCACTCATAATTGGGAGTCGAACAGTGAGAACACATGGACACAGGGAGAAAACAACACACATTGGGGCCAGTTGGGGGTCAGAGGAGTGTGAGATGGGGAGACCAGTAGGACAAATAGCTAGTGCATGTGTAGCTTAAAACCTAGATGAACGGTTGATAGGTGCAGCAAAGCACCATGGTACACATATACCTATATAATAAACCTACACATTCTGCACCTGTATCCTGGAACTTAAGAAAAATCCTGTTTAGTTTAATTTCCAAACTCAAAAATCTCATTCAGCTGAAAACTTAACCCTTTTTTTTTTACATATTTTAACACATAAAATAATCAACAATGAAAACAGGTAGAGGTTGAGCATCTCTGATCCATAAACCCCAAAATCCAAAATATTCCAAAATCTGAAATTCATCCACATCGTTGCCTGAGATAGCGATATGTGTGCTTTCTGATGGTTCAATGTATACAAACTTTGATTCGTGCACAAATTGCTAAAAATATGTAAAATTTTATTTGCGTTATGTGTATGAGGTGTACGTAAACTTAGTGAATTTTGTGTTTAGACTTCAGTTATATCTTTAAGAGATCTCTTTATGTATATGTAAATGTTCCAAAATATGAAAAAAGTTTAAAATCCAAAACACTTCTAGTCCCAAGGAATTCAGATAAGGAATATTCAACCACTACATCTAATAAGTCATGGATACTTTAAAATGAAATTTTAAAAGTATTTAAAGAGTCCAAAAGACATCAGGAGAAAAGGGACAGGACAAAAAGTGGGGAAGGGGATGCAAACGAAAACAAACAAAATAATGAAACAAACCATTAAATTGTAAGCTTGAATCCAATTACATCATTCGACCACTAATAAATCTATATTTAATAACGTTAAATGTTATTGAATCATACCACATACTCCAATTAAAGTGCAGAGATTGCCAGAATTGATTTAAAAAACCCACAAGACCCAGTGCTGTATATTAAATACACACTTTGAATAGAAAAAAAGAAGACAAATATACGTAGGTCTAAATAAGTACATTTGAATTTTTTTAAGACAGTGTCCTACTCTATCCCCTAGGCTGGAGTACAGTGGTGCTATCTCTGCTCACTGTAAACTCCGCCTCCTGGGTTCGAGCAATTCTCCTGCCTCAGCCTTTTGAGTAGCCGGGAATACAGAAACCTGCCACCACGCCTAGCTAAATGTTGGGGTATTTTTAATAAAGCTGGGGTTTCACTGCATTGGATAGGCTTGTCCTAAACTTTTGACCTCAAGTGATCTACCTGCCTCAGCCTCCCAAAGTGCTGGGATTGCAGGTGTGAGCCACTGTACCTGACCCTAAATGAGTACATTTAAAACGATATACTATGCAAACAGTCAGCAATGGAAGTGTGAAGAAGCTATATTAATACCAAATAAAATGTGCTTAAGTCAAAACAGTATTTCCAAAGATAAAGAGGGATAGTTCATGATTACAGAAGATTTTTTAATCAAAAAAATGGATTAAAAATAATTTGTACATCAATTTGCACAAAACAAAATTGAACTAAAGGAATAAACAAACAATCCACAATTTTGATTGGTGATTTTAATACCCATCTCCCAAGCAATTGATAGATAAACTAGACAAAATCTTAGTCAAGATGCAGATGACCTGAACAACACTCTCCACCATCTTAAACAAACCAATGGAAGACGACACCCAATAACCACAGAATACTGTATGTTTCAAGTACATGTAGTGTTCACTAGGATAGGTCACATGCTAGGTCGTAAAACAAGACTGAATAGATTAAATCAAATTGAATTCATGCAGTGTATGTTACCTGGCCACAATAGGATTAAAACAGAAATTAACAATAAGAGAACTAGGAAAGCTCCAAGTACTTGGAGATTAAATATAATACACAAGCCCAAGAAGAAAGCAAAAGGTAGAATATAAAATATTTTATTCTAAGGGATAATCAAAATACAACATGCCAACACTTATGAATTACAGCTATGGGAGTTCCCAGAGGGAAGTATAGCCGTACATGCTTATACTGCAATAGAAGAAAAAGAGAAAGGTCTAAAATCAATGACGTAAATGTTCACCTAAAGAAGATTGAAAACACACACACACACAGAGCAAAGAAAACTCCAACGAAGTAGTAAGAAGGAAACAATAAAGGTAAAAGTGCAGAGATAAACCAAATTGAAGACAGACAAAATAATAGAGAAAACTAACAAAGCAAAGAAGCTGGTTGTTTTAAAATATCAACATTAATAAACCTTAAGCTACTCTGATCATGAAAAAAAGAGAGGAAACACAAATAGTATCAATATCAGAAGTGAAAGCGAAGTGAAACTATCACTACAGATCCTGCAGACGTGAAAAGGATAATAAGAGACTATCATAAACAACGTCATGGTGACAAATTCTGCAACTTAGATGAAATGAACAAAGTATCTGAAAAATACAACAAAAACTAACACGAATTTTGCAGAAAATGTGTCCGGGAAAATTAAAAGATACATTAAACAAAAGAATATGCAAGCCACAGCCTGACAGAAAATGGTCATAAATCTATTTTCAGTAAAGAGCCTGATTTCCAGAATATAGAAAGCAGTTTTATAACCTCAAAATAAGGCTGGGCACAGTGGCTCACACCTGTAGTGCCAGTACTTTGGGAGGCCGAGGAGGATGAATGGCTTAAGGCCAGGAGTTTGAGACTAGTCTGGGCAACATGGTGAGACCCTGATACCTAGTATAAGTACAAAAAATTAGCCTTGTATGTTGGCTAATATCAATACAAAAAGTTAGCCTGGTATCAGCTAATTGGGAGACTGAGGTGGTAGGATCGCTTGAGCCCAGGAAGCAGAGGCTGTAGTGAGCCAACATTGCACCATTGCCTTCCAGCCTGGATGACAGAACTAAAAGAAAAAAAGAGAACAATTACTGTTTAGAAGGGGAAGAAATTGGGGGAGCCACTTTGCAAAGATAATATACAAGTGGGACAAAATGGTTAACATCAAGGAAATGCAGATTAAAACCACAGTGAGATACTACTACACACCCCACAAAATAACTAGGTTGGGAAAGACTAAACACCAAATGTTGGCAAGAATACAGCACAACTATAACTATTGCTAATGGGACTATAAAACAGTACAACTACTTTGTCAAATTTCTGGAATTTTCTTATAGAACGAATATACATCTCATCTATAATAAATTTCCGAGTTAGGAATCTACCCAAATTAGTGAAAATACATGTTAATAAAAATACTTATAGAAGACCACAATAGCTTTACTCATAATAATCAAAAGTTGAAAATATTTCTGGTGACCACAAATAGAGGATCAGGTAGCGAACTACGTTATTTCATAGCATGAAATACTACTCAGCAATAAAAATGAAAGAGATACTGATATGTGTAACCTGACTGATAAATATAAAAATTATTTTGTGGACTGAAGGGAGCCTTATATATAGGGTTATCACAACATGATTCAAGTTATGTGGAATTTCTAAAGTTGGCAAACTTAGTCTACAATGAAAAAAATCCAAGGGTACAGAGCTGGAGACTGAGACAAGTCATGAGGAAACTTTCTGGGATTGTATTAGTCCGTTTTTTCACTGCTGATAAAGACATACCTGATACTGGGTACTTTATTCACAAAAGGTTTAAGGGACTCACAGTTGCACCTGGCTGGGGAGGCCTCATCATCACGGCAGAAAGTCAAAGGGACATCTTACATGGTGGCAGACAAGAGAGAAATGAGAAACAAGCAAAAGGGCTTTCCTCTTATAGAAGCATCAGCTCTTGTGAGACTTATTCACTATCACAAGAACAATATGGGGGAAACTGTCACCATGATTAAATTCTCTCCCACCAGGTCCCTCCCACAACACGTGGGAATTCTGGGAGCTACAATTCAAGAAGAGATTTGGGTGAGGACACAGCCAAACCATATCAGGGATTATAGTAATGTTCTTTATTTGATAGAGTTTTGGGTTACACATATGTATACTTTTGTCAAAATTCGGTAAATACATACTTAAAATTTTTGCATTTCATCATTTGTAAACTTTACACCAAAAGGAAAAAAAAAGGTACCAAATTCTAGTTAATGCACGTTGAGTTACTGATGTCTGCAATTTACTTTAAAATGCCTAAAAACTATAATGGATTACTGGATGGATAGAAAGATGGATCTATGGATGGACATGAGATAAAACAAGACTCCAAGTTGGTGAAGATACAGTTAAAGTGTTCACTGTAAAGTTTTTTCAACTTTGTTGTACGTTCATAAATGTTCATGATAAAATATCAACGAAAACAATTTTCATCCCTCCTCCTCTGTGACAGCCTCAGCCTGAGAAACCCACAGTGGGAAGGGAAAGGAGGGCAGTGTGTTTGTTTATGACCACCCACCCTCACTTCTTAGCAGTGCTTTCTGGCTCTTCTAGGGTTGGATAGGGGCAGGGAGAAAGGAGAGACAGAGGAACAGATAGGGCTTTATTGAATAGTTCAGCTGTATTATGGTGTCACATTTTAGGAGCAGTCATGCAGTTTTGGGCCCTTTCTCATGCGTTCCTGAGAAATTCTCCTGGTAGGGATCTCTGACAGCAGTTCACTACCTCAGGTAATACAGTTTCTAGGAAGCCACTAAGAGCCCTCCTACCACCTGCCTCTGGGGGTCCTGGGCAGCCTCTTCCTTACCCCTGGCAGGAAGCTTTTCAGGGCAGCGTCCTCCTTAAAATCAATGGTTTTCTCTATTATGGAATTCCTATTTGGCCCATATAAAACATGCAAACACCTTTGTTTGGCTTAACTTGAAGTACGGGCCACTCCCAGCTCCAGTCTTTATCGCTTCTATCTGCCCCATTATTTCAACTTGGCCACAGCCTTTTGCCTTTGGATTGTATTCAGATGGGATAGCAGTTCCCGTGTTCTCCAGCCTTCAGGGACAGGAGCTAATCAGTTTGAATTGTTAATTAGAAGTTCCTGTTCATGCAGCTCGTTAGCTTTAAAATGAAGCAGCAGCATTTTCCCATCCATGAGAATTGGGTGAGGAGGGAGTTCATACAACACACAACCCTTTCAAAAGTCTTCAGTGTAATTAAAAAAAAATGCCCAGTGTGGTGGCTCACATCTGTAATCCCAGTACTTTGGGCAGCTCAGGTAGGCAGATCATAAGGTCAGGCTTTGGAGACTACCCTGGCAAACATGGGGAGACATTCATTCCCAAAGCAAAATTTTGGAATTGTAATTCCAAAAGCAACAATCCAACCACAAAAGATAAAGTCTTAATCAGTAGAGCTTTACAGAAGGAAGTAATGTAGGTAGTAAGGGCACTTTCGGAAATGTCTGGAATCAGAGGAGTCGATGTATCACCTGTTAGAAATTGTACTCGCTTGTTAGCAAAATTTTCCTTGTGTTCACTTAAAATAATAGTCTTGTTGTTTTAAAACCAACGCACAGTCAGAGGGTGACTTGGATGTTTATTTTTTATTCTCTTTGCCTTCTTGTTTTGAGAATGGATTTTTCCTAAATTCTAATTATTATTGTAACTTACATAAGTGCAGCCGATTTTGCTTTTAAGGATAAAACTACATTTAAGTAGCTTTGTCTGGATTATCAAAACCAGGCCCTGAAGAAGTGAGTTCCTAAAGGGTAGGAACTTTGCTTATGTCTATATCTCAGTTGTGTTAAACAGAATAACTGGCGCAAATTAGCAAATGATGCACTGAGGAATCATAGAACAAAAGACTTTATGAAGAACTAAGTTTCAGATTCAGGGTGACGCTAAGGAGCTAGTGTACCAGAGGATGGTATGCCTTCTGCAATCACAAAAGCAGCATTCAGTCTGATATGGGCTCTAAGAAGTGCTCCTTGAGACCTGAAATTTTATCCTAACACTGCCACTAACAGGTTAAGGCAGAAAGAGTTCACTTCCCAGAGCTTTCGATTTCTGGTTTCCAAATCAGCACAATGAGAAACTGAAAAGAAGGAAAGAGGAAAAAAAGAGAGGGTCAGAGATCCCTCCTGCTTGTACAATGCCATGATTTGGACACAGGGTTTGGGCAACCATGGCCCATCCACCAATTCCTGCCTGTCGTCTCTTGTCAGACAGCTCATGAGCCACGAATGTGAAAGAATTCAAAAAAGTAACAATATTTTGGGACATGTCAACAATTATATAAAATGCAATTTTCAGTTCTCATAAAAGTACTTTGGAACTCAGCCCCACTCCTTTATTACCCATTTCTATGGCTGCTTTCACACCACAACCACAGAGATGAGTAGCTGTGACAGAGACCATATGGGCTGCCAAGCCTAAAATATTTACTGCCTAGACCTTTCCAGAAAAAAAAAAGGATTGCTGATGTGTTACACAGACAATCAAGCAAGCGATCACCTGAGAACATTAAAATCTGTGTCTAGGACAAATGGGGCCTATATAAACTAGGGAATAATCTTCCCCACTACTTATGCAAGAACATTCACCGTTGAGAGAGCAGGCTACATGGCTTGGCAGCACTACTGCCACCAGTCCAGACTTCCCCTCACCTGTGCCCTATAAGTGACCAGCATTTCTAGGCATCCGTGGAGCAGCGGGGTGCATTCTCATGGCTGGCCCCACACCTTCCCTTCCTCCTGCTTCCTCACATTCTATTTTCTGAGTGGTTGTCAAAGGAACGCTGAATTTTGCTGTCACTTTTTCAGACCCCAATTCCACTTATGACAGTCTTGGTACCAGGAAGCATTCCAAGCTCCTATCTCATCACCACAACCGCCTGCTTCTCACTTAGTCCAGACGAGCTTGCCACAGTGCACTTGCTTTTTAATCGCTCTCTCTCTTCTTGCCTTCACCTCCTCTCCCTCCCTCTCTCCCTGGCTCTTTCTGTCACACGGGTGTGTGCACATACACAAGTTCCGATTAGATAAAAGAAGAAACACTTTTTAAGTTTCTTTCTAGGCCTAATAGAAAATTCTTTTTTTTTTTTTTTTTACAAAAACAGAGCTGTTTTTTTCCATTGCAAAAAATAATAAAATAGATTTATGAGGTACAGAGGCGTGCAGAAAAGTATTTTAGAAGTGGAGTCAGAACTCTACTGTGGAAAGGGGGCTTTCTTTGTGCCCCTCGCACTCATGGACACCATCTCTAATGCACCGTTCACGCCTAGACCCACGCCTCAGCCTTTCCGGGGGTCGTTCAGAGCCACCTGCCAGGCAGGCACTACCACGCCGGCCTCTCCGGAGCACAGACTTCTGCTCCATCTACATCCCAGCCTGTGCACCCGAAGGGACCCAACAGCTGAGTTTCAGCCCCACTGCGGCAGAGGGCAGGGACCAGCACGCACACCCTCAAGTCTACATGAAGACCCTCGCCGAGACTGTCGCCAGCACCGACCCCTGGATCACCCCGGCCCTGGGCGACGGATGGGGGTCTGGGGCGCATGCCCCAGAGGCATGGAGGCAGAGAGGAGGCCAGCGGAAGTTAGAGGTCACTGGGACAGGCTTGTCTTCCCCTCCCTTCCAGCAGTGGCGGGCCCCAGTCCCCACCCCTCTCCCAGGCCCCCGGTCTGGTGGCACCATGGCCACAAAGGGCAGCGAGGGTGCGTGCCCAACGCCTCGGTGCCTCGTGGTACCTGAACCCACTTGGTCGAGTGGCAGCTGCACCGCATCGCCGAGGGGCCGCAGCATGGTGGAGTCCATGGTACTGGCGGTGCCGGAGGGCAATGGAAAGTCTTAGACTAGGGACTGCTCTCCACCTTGCGCCCAGTGCCGCCCGCGCTCATTGCGAGTGACCGCTCCCTCGCCTCCAACTTCCAGCAACTCCCAACGCTGGTTCTCCACGTTGTGCACGCAGGCGCGGACAGCTGCCCACAGCACAATCCCGGCGTGGAACCCTGACGCGGCAGGCAATCAGAGAGCGCCGGCTGCACAGCGCCCCTCCCCCGTGCTGAGGGGCGGGGCAAAGGGAGGAGGCTCACGGGAAGGTTGTAGCCTGAGGGCGCCTCCTGGGCCGAGTGGGATGCCTTTCTGGGGTGAAACTTTAGAAGGGTGTCGTTGCCCCTTCGCCCTTCCCTGTTTCCTCCCTGGAATGTCATGGCCATCCACCTCTCTCTAGGAGGGACAGCACGCAACCTAGGGGTGGGCAGTGGCCCCCCAAAAAAACAGCAAAGTGAGGGACGTCCAAAGCATTGCTGGGGACATTGGGGACCAAGCTTGGGCCTGGGAGGAGGGGAACGGTGAACCAAACCTAGCTGAAAAGCCCTTTTGTCTTCAAAACTGCTGTGTAAAAGCCCAAAGTGGAAAACAATCCCATGGTCTGACCCTTTCAGTCCCCCTCCAGCTGCACCTCAGTCATCCAGGCGGAGCCAGGTGTTCCTGGGTTGGATGCCTGTGGTTGCGGGGAGATGGACTCACCTTTGTTGCGTTAAAATTTAGTTCTTTGGTAGCCACCCGCTCTTATTGAACGTCCTGCCTTCCTCCTCAAAGAGGTGGTTTCTAAGCATCCCTTCACCCCCTGAGCACAGTCACCCTCAGACTTTTGAATTCTGCATGTCCGCATACCTTCTGGGTGTTGAGGGAGGGTTATATACATGTGTAATTCATTTGCCCCAAACTTCATAAAAGTAATCCATTTGGGCTCTTTGAAAATGCAACATCAAGTTTTGTTCAGCAGACGTTTAGAAGAGGAATGCCACAGGAGGGTTCCTAATTCCCCTTGGGAGCTCAAGACTTAAGGGATTGGCAGTTTGTGATTTGGGTAAAAATAGTGTTTACTGGGAGTTTAACTACATGTTTTAATACTTTTGGTAGAATAGCTCAATAATAAAAAAGATTTTATTACATTCAGGACTGAATTAAGACTGTTAGAAAAAATACACAATGCCTTATTCTACTTAGTTTTGGATTATATACACCAACTCAGTATGCTCGCTCAGGGAAAATACCAAAATTTTAATTTTATGCGAATCGAAAAAAATCTAAATATTATCTAGGCACCCCAATGTTAAAAGCAAAATTGCTGTGAATATAATCTGTCAGAAAAAATATACAATGCCCTTTTGTACTCTGTTTTGGAGTATATACACCAATTCAATATGCTCTCTCATGTAAACTACCAAAATTCTAATTTTATGCGAATCGAAAAAAATCTAAATATTATCTAGGCACCCCAATGTTAAAAGGAAAATTGCTCTGAATATAATCTGTCAGAAAAAATATACAATGCCCTTTTCTACTCTGTTTCGGTGTATATACACCAACTCAATATGCTCTCTCATGTGAAATACCGAAATTCTAAATTTACATGAATCGAAAAAATCTAAATATTATCTAGGCACCCCAAAGTTAAAAGAAAATGGCTCTCAATATTGTCCGTTAGAAAAAATATACAATGCCTTATTCTACTCTGTTTTGGAGTATATACACCAACTCAGTATGCTCTCTCATGTAAAATACAGAAATAATAATTTTACCCAAATCGAAAAAATCTAAATATAATCTAGGCACCCCAATGTTAAAAACAAAATTGCCCTTAATATAATCTGTCAGAAAAAATATACAATGCCATATTCTACCCTTTTTTGGAGTAGATACACCAACTCCATATGCTCTCTCATGTAAAATACAGAAATTCTATATTGAAGCGAATTGAAAAAAAATCTAAATATAATATAGGCACCCCAATATTAAAAACAAAATTGCTCTGAATATAATCTGTCAAAAAAATATACAATGTTTATTCTACTCTGTTTTGGAGTATATACACCAACTCAGTATGCTCTCTCATGTAAAATACCGAAATTGTAAATTTACATGAATCAAAAAAAATCTAAATATTAACTAGGCACCACAATGTTAAAAGCAAAATTGCTCTGAATATACTCTGTCAGAAAAAATATACAATGCCCTATTCTACTTTGTTGTGGATTATATACACCAACTCAATATTCTCTCTCATGTAAAATACTGAAATTCTAATTTTATGGAAATCGAATAAAATCTAAATAATATCTAGGTGCCCCAATGTTAAAAGAAATGGTTCTCAGAATAGTCTGTTAAAAAAAAATACAATGCCTCATTCTACTCTGTTTTGGAGTATATACGCCAAATCAGTATGTTCTCTCATGTAAAATACCGAGATTCTAATTTTACGTTAATCGAAAAATTTTAAATATTATCTAGGCATCCGAATGTTAAAAGCAAAATTGCTCTGAATATAATCTGTCAGAAAATATATAAAATGCCCATTTCTACTCTTTTTGGGAGTATATACACCAACTCAATATGCTCTCTCATGTATAATACCGAAATTCTAATTTTACGTGAATCGAAAAAAATCTAAATATCTAGGCGCCCCTAAGCAAAAAAAAAAAAAAAATGGCTCTGAATATAGTCTGTTAGAAAAAATATACAATGCCCTATTCTACTCTCTTTTGGAATATATACACCAACTCAGTATGCTCTCTCATGTAAAATACAGAAATGCGAATTTTACGTGAATCAAAAAAAATCTAAATATTATCCAGGCAACCCAATGTTAAAAGCAAAATTGCTCTCAATATAATTTGTCTGAGAAAATATACAATGCCATTTTCTACTCTGTTTGGAGTATATACACCAACTCAGTATGCTCTCTCATGTAAAATACAGAAATTCTAAATTTACCCGAATCGAAAAAGTCTAAGTATAATCTAGGCACCCCAATGTTAAAAAAAAAATTGCTCTGAATATAATCTGTCAGAAAAAATATACAATGTTCTATTCTACTCTGTTTTGGAGTATATACACCAAATCCATGTGCTCTCTCGTGTAAAATACAGAAGTTCTATATTGAAGCGAATTGAAAAAAAATCTAAATAAAATATAGGCACCCCAATATTAGAACGAAATTGCTCTGAATATAATCTGTCAGAAAAAATATACAATGCCTTATTCTACTCTGTTTTGGAGTATATACACCATCTCAGTATGCTCTCTCATGTCAAATACCGAAATTCGAATTTTACGCGAATTGAAAAAAATCTAAATAATATGTAGGCACCCGAAAGCTAAAAGAAAATGGCTCTGGAAATTTTCTGTCAGAAAAATATACAATACCCTATTCTACTCTCTTGGAGTATATACACCAACTCAGTATGCTCTCTCATGTAAAATAGCGTATTTCTAATTTTACGTGAATCAAAAATAATCTAAATTTTTTCAGGCACCCCAATGATAAAAGCAAAATTACTCTGAATATAATCTGTCAGAAAAAATATACAACGCCCTATTCTACTCTGTTTTGGAATATATGCACCAACTCCGTATGCTCTCTCATGTAAAATACAGAAATTCTATATTTAAGCGAATCGAAAAATATCTAAATATTATCTAGGCACCTCAATCTTAAAAGCAAAATTGCTCTAAATATAATCTGTCAAAAAAAATATACAATGCCTTATTCTACCCTGTTTTGGAGTATATACACCAACTCAGTGTGCTCTCTCATGTAAAATACCGAAATTCTAATTTTACGTGAATTGAAAAAAATCTAAATATTATCTAGGCACCTGAATGTTAAAAGCAAAATTGCTCTGAATATAATATGTTCAGAAAAAATATACAATGCCCTTTTCTACTCTGTTTTGGATTATATACACCAACTCAATATGCTCTCTCATGTAAAAAAACGAAATTCTAATTTTACGTTAATCGAAAAAAATCTAAATAATATCTAGGTGCCGCAAAGTTAATAGAAACTGGCTCTGAATATAGTCTGTTAGAGAAACTATACAATGCATTATTCTACTCTGTTTTGCAGTATATAAACCAACTCCATAAGCTCTCTCACGTAAAAAACCGAAATTCTAAATTTACACGAATCGAAAAGAATCTAAATAATATCTAGGCGTCCCAAAGTTAAAAAAAACTGGCTCTGAATATAGTGTGTTAGAGAACATATACAATGCCTTATTCTACTCTGTTTTGGAGTATATACACCAACTCAGTATGCTCTCTCATGTAAAATACAGAAATTCCAATTTTACCCGAATCGAAAAAATCTAAATATTATCTAGGCACCCCAATGTTAAAAAGAAAATTTCTCTGAATATAATTTGTCAGAATAAATATAAAATTCCCTATTCTCTTCTGTTTTGGAGTATATACACCAACTCCATATGCTCTCTCATGTAAAATACAAAAATTCTATATTTAAGGGAATCAACACAAATCTAAATATGATCTAGGAACCCCAATGTTAAAAGCAAAATTGCTCTGAATATAATCTGTCAGAAAAAATATACAATGCCTTATTCTACTCGGTTTTGGAGTATATACACCAACTCAGTATGCTCTCTCATGTAAAATACCAAAATTCTAATTTTACGTGAATCAAAAAAAATCTAAATAATATCTAGGCACACCAATGATAAAAACAAAATTGCTCTGAATATAATCTGTCAGAAAAAATATACAATGCCCTATTCTACTCTGTTTTGGAGTATATACACCAACTCCATATGCTCTCTCATGTAAAATACGGAAATTCTATATTTAAGCAAATCGAAATAAATCTAAAAAATATCTAGGCACCCCAATGTATTAACCAAAATTGCTCTGAATATAATCTGTCAGAAAAAATATACAATGCCCTTTTGAACTCTGGTTTGAAGTATATAAACCAACTCAATATGCTCTCTCATGTAAAATACCAAAATTCTAATTTTACGTGAATCGAAAAAAATCTAAATATTTTCTAGGCACCCGAATGTTAAAAGCAAAATTGCTCTGAATATATTCTGTCAGAAAAAATATACAATGCTTTTTTCTACACTGTTTTGTAGTATATACACCAACTCAGTATGCTCTCTCATGTAAAATACCGAAATTCTAATTTTACGTGAATCGAAAAAAATCTAAATAACATCTAGGTGCCACAAAGTTAAAATAAACTGGCTCTGAATATAGTCTGTTAGAAATAATATACAATGCCTTTTTCTACTCTATTTTGGAGTATATAAAACAACTCAGTGTGCTCTCTCATATAAAATACAGAAATCCTAATTTTACCCAAATCGAATAAATCTAAATGATTTCTAGGCACCCCAAGTTTAAAAACAAAATTGCTCTGAATATAATCTGTCAGAGAAAATATACAATGCCCTATTCTACTGTGTTTTGGAGTATATACACCAACTCCATATGCTCTCTCATGTTAAATACAGAAATTCTATATTTAAGCGAATCGAAAAAAATCTAAATATAATCTAGGCACCCAATATTAAAAGCAAAATTTCTACTAATATAATCTGTGAAAAAATATACAATGCTTATTCTACTTGGTTTTGGAGTATATACGCCAACTCAGTATGCTCTCTCATGTAAAATACTGAAATTCTAATTTTACGGAAATCGAAGAAAATCTAAATAATATCTAGGCGCCCCAATGTTAAAAGAAAATGGTTCTCAATATAGTGTGTTAGAAAAAATATACAATGCCTCATTCTACTCTATTTTGGAGTATATACGCCAACTCAGTATGCTCTCTCATGTAAAATACCGTATTTCTAATTTTACGTGAATCAAAAATAATCTAAATTTTTTCAGGCACCCCAATGATAAAAGCAAAATTACTCTGAATATAATCTGTGAAAAAAAAATTTACAATGCCCTTTTCTACTATGTTTTGGTGTATGTACACCAACTCAATATGCTCTCTCATGTAAAATACCGAAATTCTAATTTTATGCGAATCGAAAAAAATCTAAAAAATGACTAGGTGCCCCAAAGTTAAAAGAAAATGGCTCTGAATATAGTCCGTAAGAAAAATTATACAATGCCTTATTCTACTCTGTTTTGGAGTTTATACACCAACTCCTTATGCTCTCTCAGGTAAAATAGAGAAATTCTATATTTAAGCGAATTGAAAAAAATCTAAATAATATCTAGGCACCCCAATGTTAAAAGCAAAACTTCTCTGAATATAATCTGTCAGAAAAAATATACAATGCTGTTTTCTACTCTGTTTTGTTGTATATACACCAACTCAATATGCTCTCTCATGTAAAATACCGAAATTCTAATTTTATGCGAATCGAAAAAAATCTAAATAATATCTAGGTGCCCCAAAGTTAAAAGAAAATGGCTCTGAGTATAGTCTGTTAGAAAAAAATATACAATGCCGTATTCTACTCCGTTTTGGAGTATATACACCAACTCAGTATGCTCTCTCATATAAAATACCGAAATTCTATTTTAACGTGAATCGAAAAAAATCTAAATAATATCTAGGTGCCCCAAAGTTAAAAGAAAATGGCTCTGTATGTAGACTGTTAGAAAAAATATACAATGCCTTATTCTACTTAGTTTTGGATTATATACACCAACTCAGTATGCTCGCTCAGGGAAAATACCGAAATTTTAATTTTATGCGAATCGAAAAAAATCTAAATATTATCTAGGCACCCCAATGTTAAAAGCAAAATTGCTGTGAATATAATCTGTCAGAAAAAATATACAATGCCCTTTTGTACTCTGTTTTGGAGTATATACACCAATTCAATATGCTCTCTCATGTAAACTACCAAAATTCTAACTTTATGCGAATCGAAAAAAATCTAAATATTATCTAGGCACCCCAATGTTAAAAGGAAAATTGCTCTGAATATAATCTGTCATAAAAAATATACAATGCCCTTTTCTACTGTGTTTTGCAGTATATACACCAACTAAACATGCCCTCTCATGTAAAATACCGAAATTCTAATTTTACGTGAATCGAAAAAAATCTAAATAATATCTAGGCCTCCCACAGCTAAAAGAAAATGGCTCTGAATATAGTCTGTTAGTTAAAATATACAATACCTTATTCTACTCTGTTTTGGAGTATATACAGCAACTCCGTATGCTCTCTCATGTAAAATACAGAAATTCTAATTTTACCCGAATCGAAAAAATCTAAATACGATCTAGGCAACCCAATATTAAAAACAAAATTGCTCTGAATCAAATCTGTCAGAAAAAATATACAATGCCCTATTCTACTCTGTGTTGGAGTATATACACCACCTCCATATGCTCTCTCATGTAAAATACAGAAATTCTATATTTAAGTGAATCGAAAAAAATCTACATTTTATCTAGGCACCTTAATGTTAATAGCAAAATTGCTCTGAATATAATCTGTCAGAATAAATATACAATGCCTTACACTACTCTGTTTTGGAGTATATACACCAACTCAATATGCTCTCTCATGTGAAATACCGAAATTCTAATTTTACGTGAATCGAAAAAAATCTAAATATTATCTAGGCAACCGAATAATAAAAGAAAAATTGCTCTGAATATAATCTGTCAGAAAAAATATACAATGTCCTCTTCTACTCTGTTTTGGAGTATATACACCAACTCAATATGTTCTCTCATGTAAAATACGGAAATTCTAATTTTACGTGAATTGAAAAAATCGAAGTGTTATCTAGGTGCCCCAAAATTAAAAGAAACCGTCTCTGAATATAGTCTCTATGAAAAAATATACAATGCCTATTTCTACTCTTTTTTGGAGTATATACCCCAACTCAGTATGCTGTCGCACGTAAACTACCAAAATTCTAATTTTACGCGAATCGAAAAAAATCTAAATATTATCTAGGCACCCCAATGTTAAAAGGAAAATTGCTCTGAATAAAATCTGTCATAAAAAATATAAATTGCCCTTTTCTACTCTGTTTTGCAGTATATACACAAACTAAATATGCTCTCTCATGTAAAATACCAAAATTCTAATTTTACGCGAATCGAAAAAAATCTAAATAATATCTAGGCCTCCCACAGCTAAAAGAAAATTTCTGAGAATATAGTCTGTTAGGTAAAATATACAATACCTTATTCTACTCTGTTCTGGAGTATATAAAGCAACTCCGTATGCTCTCTCATGTAAAATACAGAAATTCTAATTTTACCCGAAACAAAAAAATCTAAATATGATCTAGGCACCTGAATATTAAAAACAAAATTGCTCTAAACAAAATCTGTCAGAAAAAATATACAATGACTTATTCTACTCTGTGTTGGAGTATATACACCACCTCCACATGCTCTCTCATGTAAAATACAGTAATTCTATATTTAAGCGAATTGAAAAAAATCTAAATATTATCTAGGCACCTTAATGTTAAAAGCAAAATTGCTCTGAATATACGCTGTCAGAAAAAAATATACAATGCCTTATTCTACTCTGTTTTGGAGTATATATACCAACTCAGTATGCTCTCTGATGTAAAATACAGAAATTTGAAATTTACGTGAATCGAAAAATATCTAATTAATATCTAGGCGCCCCAAAGTGAAAAGAAAATGGCTCTGAATATAGTTTGTTAGAAAAAATATACAATGCCTTATTCTACTCTGTTTTGGAGTATATACACCAACTCAGTATGCTCTCTCATGTAAAATACAGATTCTAATGCTACCCAAATCGAAAAAATCTAAATATACTCTAGGCATCCCAATGTTAAAAACAAAATTGCTCTGAATATAATCTGTCAGAAAAAATATGCAGTGCCCTATTCTACTCTGTTTTGGAGTATATACACCAACTCCATATGCTCTCTCATGTAAAATACAGAAATTCTATATTTAAGCGAATCGACAAGAACCTAAATATAATCTAGGCACCCCAATGTTAAAAGCAAAATTGCTCTCAATATAATCTGTCAGAAAAAATATACAATGCCTTATTCTACTCTGTTTTGGAGTATATACACCAACTCATTGTGCTCTCTCATGTAAAATACCGAAATTCTAATTTTACGTGAATCGAAAAAAAATTTAAATATTATCTAGGCACCCGAATGTTAAAAGCAAAATTGCTCTGAATATAATCTGTCAGAAAATATATACAATGCCCTTTTCTACTCTGTTTTGTAGTATATACACCAACTCAATATGCTCTCTCATGTAAAATCACGAAATTCTAATTTGGCGCGAATCGAAAAAAATCTAAATAATATCTAGGTGCCCAAAGTTTAAAGAAAATGGCTCTGAATATAGTCTGTTAGAAAAAACATACAACGCCTTATTCTACTCTGTTTTGGAGTATATACACCAACTCCCTATGTTCTCTCATGTAAAATACAGAAATTCTAATTTTACCAGAATCGAAAAAATCTAAATATGATCTAGGCACCCCAATGTTAAAAACAAAATTGCTCTGAATATAATCTGTAAAAAAAAATATACAATGCCCTATTCTACTCTGTTTTGGAGTATATACGCCAACTCCATATTCTCTCTCATGTAAAATACGGAAATTCTATATTTAACAGAATCGAAAAAAATCTAAATATTATCTAGGCACCCCAATGTTAAAATAAAAATTGCGCTGAATATAATCTGTCAGGGAAAATATACAATGACTTATTCTATTCTGTTTTGGAGTATATACAACTACATATGCTCTCTTATGTAAAATACCGAAATTCTAACTTTACGTGAATCAAAAAAAATCTAAATAATATCTAGGCGCCCCAAAGTTAAAAGAAAATGGCTCTGAATACAGTCTGTTAGACAAAATTTACAATGCCTTATTCTACTTTGTTTTGGGGTATATACACCAACACACTTTGCTCTCTCATGTAAAATACAAAAATTCTACATTTACCCGAATCGAAAACATCTAAATATTATCTAGGCACCCCAATGTTAAAAACAAAATTGCTCTGAATATAATCTGTCAGAACAAATATACAATGCCCTATTCTAATCTATTTTGGATTATATACACCAACTCCATGTGCTCTCCCATGTAAAATAAAAAAATTCTATAATGAAGCGAATCAAAAAAAATCTAAATACTATCTAGGCACCGCAATGTTAAAAGCAAAATTGCTCTGAATATGGTCTGTCAGAAAAAATATACAAAGCCCATTTTTACTCTGGTTTGGAGTATATACACCAACTCTATATGCTCTCTCATGAAAAATAATGGAATTCTACATTTACGTAAATCGAAAAATAACTAAATAATATCTAGGCGCCCCAAAATTAAAAGAAAATGGCTCTGAATATAGTCTCTTAGAAAAAATATACAATGCCTTATTCTACTCTGTTTTGGAGTATATACACCAACTCAGTATGCTCTCTCATGTAAAATACAGAAATTTTTATTTTACCCAAATTTAAAAAATCTAAATATTATCTAGCCACCCCAATGTTAAAAACAAAATTGCTCTGAAGATAATCTGTCTGAAAAAATATACAATGGCCTATTCTACTCTTTCTTAGAGTATATAAAAAAACACAATATGCTCTCTCATATAAAATACAGAAATTCTATATTTAAGCGAATCGAAAAAAATCTAAATATTATCCAGGTACTCCAATGTTAAAAGCAAAATTGCTCTGAATATAATCTGTGAAAGAAAAATTTACAATGCCCTTTTAAACTATGTTTTGGTGTATATACACAAACTCAGTATGCTCTGTCATGTAAAATACCGAAATTCTAATTTTATGTGAATCGAAAAAAATCTAAATATTATCTAGGCAACCGAATAATAAAAGTAAAATTGCTCTGAATATAATCTGTCAAAAAAAATATACAATGTCCTTTTTTACTCTTTTTTGGAGTATATACACCAACTCAATATGTTCTCTCATGTAAAATACAGAAATTATAATTTTACGTGAATCGAAAAAATCTAAGTATTATCTAGGTGCCCCCAAATTAAAAGAAACCGTCTCTGAATATAGTCCCTAAGAAAAAATATACAATGCCTATTTCTACTCTTTTTTGGAGTATATACCCCAACTCAGTATGCTCTCTCATGTAAAATACCGAAATTTTAATTTTACCCTAATCGAAAAAATCTAAATATGATCTAGGCACCCCAATGTTAAAAACAAAATTGCTGTGAATATCATCTGTCAGAAAAAATATACAATACGCTATTCTACTCTGCTTTGGACTATATACACCAACTCCATATGCTCTCTCATGTAAAATACTGAAATTCTATATTTAAGCGAATCGAAAATAATCTAAATATTATATAGGCACCTTAATGTTAAAAGCAAAATTGCTCTGAATATACGCTGTCATAAAAAATATACAATGCCTTATTCTACTCTGTTTTGGAGTATATACACCAACTCAGTGTGCTCTCTGATGTAAAATACCGAAATTCTAATTTTACGCTAATCGAAAAAAATCTAAATAATAACTAGGCACCCAAAAGTAAAAAGAAAATGGCTATAAATATAGTCTGTTAGAAAAAATATACACTGCCTTATTCTACTCTGTTTTGGAGTATATACACCAACTCAGTGTGCTGTCTCATGTAAAATGCAGAAATTCTAATTTTACCCGAGTCAAAAAAATCTAAATATAATCTAGGCACCCCAATGATAAAAACAATATTGCTCTGTATATAGTCTTTAAGAAAAATTATACCATGCCCGATTTTACTCTGTTTTGGAGTATATACACCAACTTGATATGTTCTCTCATGTAATATACAAAAACTCTATATTTAAGCGAATCGAAAAAAATCTAAATATTATCTAGGCACCCCAACGTTAAAAGCAAAATAGCTCTGAATATAATCTGTCAGAAAAAATATACAATGCTTTTTTCTACTATGTTTTGTAGTATATACACCAACTCAAAATGCTCTCTCATGTAAAGTATCGAAATTCTAATTTTACGTGAATCAAAAAAAGTCTATAATATCTAGGCACCCCAAAGTTAAACAAAAATGGCTCTGAATATAGCCTGTTAGAAAAAATATACAATGTTTCATTCTACTCTGTTTTGGATTACATACACCAACTCCATATGCTCTCTCATGTAAAATAACGAAATTCTTATTTCACGTGAATCGAAAAAAATCTAAATATTATCTAGGCAACCCAGTGTTAAAAGCAAATTTGCTCTGAATATAGTCTGTCAGAAAAAATATACAATGCCCTTTTCTACTCTGTTTTAAAGTACATACACCAACTTTATATGCTCTCTCATGTAAAATACAGAAATACTATATTTAAGCGAATCGAAAATAATCTAAATATTATCTAGGCACCCCAATGTTAAAAACAAAATTGCTCTGAATACACTCTGTCAGAGAAAATATACAATGCCCTATTCTACTCTGTCTTGGAGTATATACACCAACTCAATATGCTCTCTCATGTAAAATATCGAAATTCTAATTTTACGTGAATCAAAATAAATCTAAATAATATCTAGGCGCCCCAACGTTAAAAGAAAATTTCTCTGAATATAGTCTGTTAAAGAAATATACATTGCCTTATTCTACTCTGTTTTGGAGTATATACACCTTCTCAGTATGCTCTCTCATGTTAAATAAGAAAATTCTAATTTTTTGAAAATCGAAAACAATCTAAGTAATATCTAGGCGCCCCGAAGATAAAAGAATATGGCTCTGAATATAATCTGTTAGAAAAAATACACAATGCCTTATTCTACTCTGTTTTGGAGTATATAAACCAACAAAGTATGCTCTCTCATGTAAAATACAGAAATTCTAATTTTACCCACATTGAAAAAATCTAAATATTATCTAGGCAACCCAATGTTAAAAAAAAATTGCTCTGAATATAATCTGTCAGAAAATATATACAATGTCCTATTCTACTTTGCTTTGGAATATGTACACCAACACCATATGCTCTCTCATATAAAATATAGAAATTCTAGATTTAAGTCAATCGAAAAAAATCTAAATATTATCCAGGTACTCCAATGTTAAGAGCAAAATTGCTCTGAATATAATCTCTGAGAAAAAATATACAATGCCCTATTCTACTCTGTGTTGGAGTATATACACCAACTCAATATGCTCTCTCATGTAAAATACCGAAATTCTAATTTATGCAAATCAAAAAAATCTAAATAATGTCTAGGCGCCCGAAAGTTAAAGAAAATGGCTCTGAATATAGTCTGTTAGAAAAAATATACAATGCCTTATTCTACTTTTTTTTGGAGAATACAAACCAACTCAGTATGCTCTCTCATGTAAAATACCGAAATTCTAATTTTACCCAAATCAAAAAAATCTGAATATTATCTAGGCACCCCGATGCTAAAAACAAAATTTCTCTGAATATAATCTGTGAGAAAAAATATACAATGCCCTATTCTACTCTATTTTGGAGTATATACACCAACTCCATATGCTCTCTCATGTAAAATACAGAAATTCTCTATTTAAGCAAATCGAAAAAATCCTAAATATTATCTAGGCACTTCAATGTTAAAAGAAAAATTTCTCTGAATATAATCTTTCAGAAAAGATATACAATGCCCTATTCTACTCTGTTTTGGAGTATATACCCCAACGCCATATGCTCTCTCATATAAAATAGAGAAATTCTATATTTACCCGAATCGAAAAAATCTAAATATTATCTAGGCACCCCAATGTTAAAAACAAAATTTCTCTGAATATAATTTGTCAGAAAAAATATAAAATTCCCTATTCTCTTCTGTTTTGGAGTATATACACCAACTCCATATGCTCTCTCATGTAAAATACAGAAATTCTATATTTAAGCGAATCGAAATAAATCTAAAAAATATCTACGCACCCCAATGTATTAACCAAAATTGCTCTGAATATAATCTGTCAGAAAAAAATATACAATGCCCTTTTGAACTCTGGTTTGAAGTATATAAACCAACTCAATATGCTCTCTCATGTAAAATACCGAAATTCTAACTTTACGTGAATCGAAAAAAATCTAAATATTTTCTAGGCACCTGAATGTTAAAAGCAAAATTGCTCTGAATATAATCTTTCAGAAAAAATATACAATGCTTTTTTCTACACTGTTTTGTAGTATATACACCAACTCAGTATGCTCTCTCATGTAAAATACCGAAATTCTAATTTTACGTGAATCGAAATAATCGAAATATTAACTAGGCAACCGAATGTTAAAAGCAAAATTTCTCTGAATATAATCTGTCAGAAAAAATATACAATGCTTTATTCTACTCTGTTTGGAAGTATATACACCAACTCAGTATGCTCTCTCATGTAAAAAACCGAAATTCTAATTTTACACGAATTGAAAGAAATCTAAATAATATCTAGGTGCCCCAAAGCTAAAAGAAACTGGCCCTGAATATAGTCTGTTAGAGAAAATATACAATGCCTTATTCTACTCTGTTTTGCAGAATATACACCAACTCAATATGCTCTCTCACCTAAAAAACCGAAATTCTAATTTTACGCGAATCGAAAAAAATCTAAATAATATCTAGGCGCCCCAAAGTTAAAAGAAACTGGCTCTGAATATAATCTGTTAGGGAAAATATACAATGCCTTATTCTACTCTGTTTTGCAGTATATACACCAATTCAATATGCTCTCTCACCTAAAAAACCGAAATTCTACTTTTAGGTGAACCGAAAAAAATCTAAATAATATCTAGGCACACCAAAGTTAAAAGAAAGTGGCTCTGAATATAGTCTGTTAGAGAAAATATACAATGCCGTATTCTACTCTGTTTGGGAGTATATACACCAACTCAGTATGCTCTCTCATGTAAAATACAGAAATTCTAATTTTACCACAATCTAATAAATCTAAATGTTTTCTAGGCACCAAAATGTTAAAAACAAAATTGCTCTGAATATAATCTGTCAGAAAAAATATACAATGCCCTATTCTACTCTGTTTTGGAGTATACACACCAACTCCATATGCTCTCTCATGTAAAATACAGAAATTCTATATTTAAGGGAATCGAAAAAAATTTAAATATTATCTAGGCACCCCAAAGTTAATAGAAAATGGCTCTCAATATAGTCTGTTAGAAAAAATATACAATGCCTTATTCTACTCTGTTTTGCAGTATATACACCAACTCAGTATGCTCTCTCATGTAAAATACAGAAATAATAATTTTACGCGAATCGAAAAAATCTAAATATAATCTATGCACTTCAATGTTAAAAACAAAATTGCTCTGAATATAGTCTATCAGAAAAAATATACAATGCCATATTCTACTGTGTTTTGGAGTATATACACCAACTCCATATGCTCTCTCATGTAAAATACCGAAATTTGAATTTTACGCGAATCGAAAAAAATCTAAATAATATCTAGGCACCCGAAAGCTAAAAGAAAATGGCTCTGAAATTAGTCTGTTAGAAAAAATATACAATGCCCTATTCTACTCTCTTGGAGTATATACACCAACTCAGTATGCTCTCTCATGTAAAATGTTGTATTTCTAATTTTACGTGCATCAAAAATAATCTAAATTTTTTAGGCACCCCAATGTTAAAAGCAAAATTACTCTGAATATAATTTGTCAGAAAAAATATACAATGCCGTTTTCTACTCTGTTTTGGAGTATATACACCAACTAAATATGCTCTCTCATGTAAAATACCGAAATTCTAATTTTACGCGAATCGGAAAAAATCTAAATAATATCTAGGCGCCCCAAAGTTAAAAGAAAATGACTCTGCATATAGTCTGTTAGAAAAGATATACAATGCCTTATTCTACTCTGTTCTGGGGTATATACACCAACTCAGTATGCTCTCTCATGTAAAATACAGAAATTCTATATTTAAGCGAATCAAAAAAAAATCTAAATATTATCTAGGCACCTCAGTGTTTAAAGCAAAATTGCCCTGAATATAATCTGTCAGAAAAATTATACAACGCCCTATTCTACTCTGTTTTGGAATATATGCACCAATTCCATATGCTCTCTCATGTAAAATACAGGAATTCTATATTTAAGCGAATTGAAAAAAATCTAAATATTATCTAGGCACCCCAATGTTAAAAGGAAAATTGCTCTGAATATAATCGGTCAGAAAAAATATACAATGCCTTATTCTACACTGTTTTGGAGTATATACACTAACTCAGTGTGCTCTCTCATTTAAAATACCAAAATTCTAATTTTACGTGAATTGAAAAAAATCTAAATATTATCTAGGCACCCGAATGTTAAAAGCAAAATTGCTCTGAATATAATCTGTTCAGACAAAAATATACAATGCCCTTTTCTACTCTTTTTTGGATTATATTCACCAACTCAATATGCTCTCTAATGTAAAGAACCGAAATTCTAATTTTCCGCGTATCGAAAAAAATCTAAATAATATCTAGGCGAAAAATTTTAAATATTATCTAGGCATCCAAATGTTAAAAGCAAAATTGCTCTGAACATAATCTCTTCAGAAAAAATATACAATGCCCTTTTCTACTCTGTTTTGGAATTTATACACAAACTCAATATGCTCTCTCATGTAAAAAAACGAAATTCTAATTTTACGCGAATCAAAAAAAATCTAAATAATATCTAGGCGCCCCAAAGTTAAAAGAAACTGGCTCTGAATATAGTCTGTTAGAGAAAATATACAATGCCTTATTCTACTCTGTTTTGCAGTATATACACCAACTCCATATGCTCTCTCACATAAAAAACCGAAATTCTAATTTTACACGAATCGAAAAAAATCTAAATAATATCTAGGCGTCCCAAAGTTAAAAGAAACCGGCTCTGAATATAGTGTGTTAGGGAACATATACAATGCCTTATTCTACTCTGTTTTGGAGTATATACACCAACTCATTATGCTCGTTCATGTAAAATACATAAATTCTAATTTTACCCGAATCGAAAAAATCTAAATATTATCTAGGCACCCCAATGTTAAAAGCAAAATTACTCTGAATATAATCTGTTCAGAGAAATATACAATGTTCTTTTCTACTTTGTTTTGGAGTATATACACCAACTCCATATGCTCTCTCATACAAAATACAGAAATTCTATATTTAACGGAATCGACACAAATCTAAATATGATCTAGGCACCCCAATATTAAAAGCAAAATTGCTCTGAATATAATCTGTCAGAAAAAATATACAATGCCTTATTCTACTCGGTTTCGGAGTATATACACCAACTCAGTATGCACTCTCATGTAAAATACCAAAATTCTAATTTTACGTGAATCGAAAAAAAATCTAAGTAATATCTAGGCACACCAACGATAAAAACAAAATTGCTCTGAATATAATCTGTCAGAGAAAATATACAACGCCCTATTCTACTCTGTTTTAAAGTATATACACCAACTCCATATGCTCTCTCATGTAAAATACAAAAATTCTACATTTAAGCGAATCGAAATAAATCTAAATATTATCTAGGCACCCGAATGTATTAACCAAAATTGCTCTGAATATTATCTGTCAGAAAAAATATATAAAGCCCCGTTCTACTCTGTTTTGGAGTATATACACCAACTCAATATGCTCTCTCATGTAAAATACCGAAATTCTAATTTTACGTGAATCGAAAAAAATCTAAATAATATCTAGGCGCCCCAAAGTAAAAGAAACTGGTTCTTAATATAGTCTGTTAGAAATAATATACAATGCCTTTTTCTCCTCTGTTTTGGAGTATATAAACCAACTCAGGATGCTCTCTCATGTAAAATACAGAAATTCTAATTTTACCCGAATCGAATACATCTAAATGTTTTCTAGGCACCCCAATTTTAAAAACAAAATTGCTCTGAATATAATCTGTCAGAGAAAATATACAATGCCCTATTCTACTGTGTTTTGGAGTATATACACCAACTCCATATGCTCTCTAATGTAAAATACTGAAATTCTATATTTAATCGAATCGAAAAAATCTAAATATAATCTAGGCACCCCAATATTAAAAGCAAAATTTCTATTAATATAATCTGTCAAAAAATATACAATGCCTGTTTCTACTTTGTTTTGGATTATATACACCAACTCAATATGCTCTCTCATATAAAATACTGACATTCTAATTTTCCAGAAATCGAAGGAAATCTAAATAATATCTAGGCACCCCAATGTTAAAAGAAAATGGTTCTGAATATAGTCCGTTAGAAAAAAATATACAATACCTTATTCTACTCTGTTTTGGAGTATATACACCAACTCAGTATGTTCTCTCATGTAAAATACCGAAATTCAAATTTTACGTTAATCGAAAAATTTTAAATATTATCTAGGCATCCAAATGTTAAAAGCAAAATTGCTCTGAATATAATCTGTCATAAAAAATATAAAATGCCCTTTTCTACTCTGTTTTGGAGTATATACACCAACTCAAAATGCTCTCTCATGTAAAATACCGAAATTCGAATTTTACGTGAATCGAAAAAAATCTAAATAATATCGAGGCACCCAAAAGCAAAAAGCAAATGGCTGTGAATATAGTCTGTTATAAAAAATATACAATGCCTTATTCTACTCTGTTTTGGAGTATATACACCAACTCAGTTTGCACTCTCATGTAAAATACCTAAATTCTAATTTTACGTGAATCAAAAAAAATCTAAATATTATCCAGGCACCCTAATGGTAAAAGCAAAATTGCTCTGAATATACACTGTCAGAGAAAATATACAATGCCTTATTCTACTCTGTTGTGGAGTATATACAACAACTCAGTATGCTCTCTCATGTAAACTACTGAAATTCTAATTATATGTGAATCGAAAAAATCTAAATATTATTTAGGCACACTAATGGTATCAGCAATATTGCTCTGAATATACACTGTCAGAAAAAATATACAATGCCCTTTTCTACCCTTTTTTGGGGTATATACACCAACTGAATATGCTCTCTAAAGTGAAATACCGAAATTCTAAATTTACGTGAATCGAAAAAAATCTAAATATAATCTAGGCAACCCAACGTTAAAAACAAAATTTCTCTGAATATAATCTGTCAGAAAAAATATACAATGCCCTATTCTACTCTGTTTTGGAGTATATACACCAACTCCATATGCTCTCTCATGTAAAATACAGAAATTCTATATTTAAGCAAATTGAAAAAAAATCTAAATATAATCTAGGCACCCCAATATTAAAAACAAAATTGCTCTGAATATAATCTGTCAGAAAAAATATACAATGCCTTATTCTACTCTGTTTTAAAGTATATACACCAACTCAGGATGCTCTCTCATGTAAAATAACGAAATTCTAATTTTACGTGAATCGAAAAAATCTAAATATTATCTAGGCAACCGAATGTTAAAAGCAAAATTGCTCTGAATATAATCTGTCAGTAAAAATATATAATGCCCTTTTCTACTCTGTTTTGGAGTATACACACGAACTCAATATGCTCTCTCATGTGAAAAAGAGAAATTCTAATTTTACATGAATCGATAATAATCTAAATATATCTAGGCACCGGAAAGGTAAAAGAAAATGGCTCTGAAAATAGTCTGTTAGAGAAAATATACAATGCCCTATTCTACTCTCTTGGAGTATATACACCAACTCAGTATGCTCTCTCATGTAAAATAACTTAATTCTAAATTAAGTGAATCAAAAATAATCTAAATATTATCCAGGCACCCCAATGTTAAAAGCAAAATTACTCTGAATATAATCTGTTCAGAGAAATATACAATGTTCTTTTCTACTTTGTTTTGGAGTATATACACCAACTCAATATGCCCTCTCATGTAAAATAACGAAATTCTAATTTTACCCAAATCGAAATAATCTAAATATATTCCAGGCTACCCAATGTTAAAAGCAATATTTCTCTGAATATAATCTGACATAAAAAATACAAAATGCCCTTTTCTACTCGCTTTTTTTGTATATACACCACCTCAATATGCTCTAACACGTAAAATACAGAAATTCAAAATTTACGTGAATCCAAAAAAATCTAAATAATATCTAGGCGCCCCAAAGTTAAAAGAAAATGGCTCTGAATATAGTCTGTTAGAAAAAATATACAATGCCTTATTCTTCTCTGTTTTACAGTATATACACCAACTCAGTATGCTCTCTCATGTAAAATACCGAAATTATAATATTACCGGAATCGAAAAAACCTAAATATTATCTAGGCACCCAAATGTAAAAAACAAAATTTCTGATTGTAATCTGTCAGAAAAAATATACAATGCCCTTTTTTACTCTGTTTTGGAGTATATACACCAACTCAGTATGCCCTCTCATGTAAAATACAGAAATTCTAATTTTACCCGAATCGAAAAAATCTAAATAATATCCAGGCGCCAGAAAGTTAAAAGAAAATGGCTCTTAATATAATCTGTTAGAAAAAATATACAAGGCTTTATTCTACTCTCTTTTGGAGTATATACACCAACTCATTATGCTCTCTCATGTAAAATACCGAAATTCTAATATTACGCGAATCGAAAAAAAATCTTAATAATATCTAGGCGCCCGAAACATAAAATAAAATGGATCTGAATATAGTCTGTTAGAGAAAATATACAATGTCTTATTCTACTCTGTTTTGGAGTATATACACCAACTCAGTGTGCTCCCTTATGTAAAATATAGAAGTTCTAATTTTACGTGAATCGAAAAAAATCTAAATATTATCTAGACACACGAATGTTAAAAGCAAATTTGCTCAAAATATAATCTGTCAGACAAAATATACAATGCCCTTATCTAGTCCCTTTTAAATTATATACACCAACTCAATATGCTCTCTCATGTAAAATACCGAAATTCTAATTTTAAGGGAATCGAAAAAAATCTAAATAATATCTAGGCGCCCGAAAGTTAAAAGAAAATGTCTCTAAATATAGTCTGTTAGAAAAAATATAGAATGCCCTATTCTACTCTTTTTTGGAGTATATACACCGACTCCATATGCTGTCTCATCTAAAATACAGAAATTCTATACTCAAGTGAATCGAAAAATATCTAAATATTACCTAGGCACCCCCAAAGTTAAAAGCCAAATTGCTCTGAATATAATCTGTCAGAAAAAATACACAATGCCACTTTCTACTCTGTTTGGTAGTATATACACAAACTCAATATGCTCTCTCATGTAAAATAAAGAAATCTTAATTCTACCCAAATCGAAAAAATCTAAATATTATCTACGCACCCCAGTGTTAAAAAAAAAAATTGCTCTAAATATAATCTGTCAGAAAAAATATACAATGCCCTATTCTACTCTGTTTTGGAGTATATACACCAACTCTGTCTGCTCTCTCATGGAAAATACAGAAATTCTATATTTAAGCGAATCGAAATAAATCTAAATATTATCTAGGCATCGCAATGTTAAAAACAAAATTGCTCTGAATATAATCTGTCAGAAAATATATACAATGCCCTATTCCACTCTGTTTTGGAGTATATACACCAACTCAATATGCTTTGTCATGTAAAATACAGAAATTCTAATTCTACCCAAATCGAAAAAAATCTAAATATTTTCTAGGCACCCCAATGTTAAAAGCAAGATTTCTCTGAATATAATCTGTCAGAAAAAATATACAATGCCCTTTTCTACTCTGTTTTGGAGTATATACACAAACTCAATATGCTCTCTCACATATAATACCGAAATTCTAATTTTAAGTGAATCAAAAAAAATCTAAATAATATCTAGGTGCCCCAAACTTAAAAGAAAATGGCTCTGAATATAGTCTGTTAGAAAATGTATACAATGCCTTATTCTACCCTTTTCTGGAGTATATACACCAACTCAGTATGCTCTCTCATGTAAATCACATAAATTATAATTTTACGTGACTTGAAAGAAATCTTAATATTATCTAGGCACCGCAATGTTAAAAACAAAATTGCTGTGAAAAAAATCTGTCAGAAAAAAGGTACAATGCCCTTTTCTACACTGTTTTGTAGTATATACACCAACAGAGTATGCTCTGTCATTTAAAATACAGAAATTATAATTCTACCCAAATAGAAAGATCTAAATATTATTTACTAAACCAATGTTAAAAACAAAATTGCTCTGAATATAATCTGTCAGAAATAATATACAATGCCGTATTCTACTCTGTTTTTGAGTATATACACCAACTCAATATGCTCTCTCATGTAAAATACGGAAATTCTAAATTTACGTGAATCGAAAAAAATCTAAATAATATCTGGGGGCCCCAAAGTTAAAAGAAAATGGCCCTGAATATAGTCTGTTAGATAAAATTTACAATGCCTTATTCTACTCTTTTTTGGAGTATATACACCAACTCCGTCTGCTCTCTCATGTAAATCACAGAAATTCTAATTTTACGTGAATCAAAAGAAATCTAAATATTATCTAGGCACCCCAATGTTAAAAACAAAATTGCCCTGAATATAATCTGTCAGAAAATATATACAATGCCATATTCTACACTCTTTTAAAGTATATACACCAACTCCATATGCTCTCTCGTGTAAAATAAAGAAATTCTATATTTAAGCGAATCGAAAAAATTCTAGATATTATCTAGGCACCCCAATGTTAAAAGCAAAATTGCTATTAATATAATCTGTCAGATAAAATATACAATGCCCTTTACTTCTCTGTTTTGTAGTATATACACCAACTGAATATGCTCTCTCATGTAAAATACAGAAATTCTAATTCTACCCAAATCGAAAACATATAAATATTATCTAGGCACCCCAATGTTAAAAAATAAATTGCTCTGAATATAATCTGTCAGAAAAAATATCCAATGCCCTATTCTACTCAGGTTTGGAGTATATACAACAACTCAGTATGCTCTCTCATGTAAAATACCGAAATTCTAATTTTAAGTGAATCGATAAGTTTCTAAATATTATCTAGGCTATGCAATGTTAAAAACAAAATTGCTCTGAATAAAATCTGTCAGAATAAAGGTACAATGGCCTTTTCTACTCTGTTTTGTAGTATATAGAGCAACACAATATGCTCTGTCATGTAAAATACAGAAATTCTAATTTTAGCCATATAGAAAAAATCGAAATATTATGTAGGCTCCCAAATGTCAACAACAAAATTGCTCTGAATATAATCTGTCAGAAAAAGTATACAATGCCCTATTCTACTCTTTTTTGGAGTATATACAGAAACTCCATATGCTCTCTCACGTAAAATACCGAAATTCTAATTTTACGCAAGTCGAAAAAAAAATCTAAATAATATCTAGGCGCCACAACGTTCCAAAAAAATAGCTCTGAAGATAGTCTGTTAGAAAAAATATACAATGCCTTATTCTACCTTGTTTTGGAGTATATACACCAACTCCATATGCTCTCTCATGTAAAATACAAAAATTCTAATTCTACCCCAATCGAATAAATATAAATATTGTCTAGGCACCCTAATGTTAAAAACAAAATTGCTCTGAATATAATCTGTCTGAAAAAATATACAATGACCTACTTTACTCTTTTTTGGAGTATATACACCAACTCCATATGCTTTCTCATGTAAAATACAGAAATTCTAATTCTACCCGAATCGAAAAAATATAAATATAATCTTGGCACTCCAATGTTAAAAAAAATTGCTCTGAATATAATCTGTCAGAAAAAATATACAATGCCCTTTTCTACTATGTTTTGTAGTATATAAACCAACTCAATATGGTCTGTCATGTAAAATACAGAAATTATAATTTTATCCGAATCGAAAAATCTAAATATTATGTAGACACGCCAATGTTAAAGAAAAATTGCTCTGAATATAATCTGTCAGAAAAAATATGCAATGCCCCATTCTACTCTGTTTTTAAGTATATACACCAACTCAGTATGCTCTCTCATGTAAAATACCGAAATTCTAATTTTACACGAATCAATAAATCAAAATATTACTTAGGCACCCCAATGTTAAAAACAAAATTGCTCTGAATATAATCTGTCAAAATAAATATACAATGCCCTATTGTACTCTGTTTTGGAGTATATACACCAAATCAGTATGCCCTCTCATGTTAAATACCGAAATTCTAATTTTACGTGAATCGAAGTAAATCTAAATATTATCTAGGCACTTCAATGATGAAAAAAAATTGCTCTGAATATAATCTGTCAGAAAAAATATACAATGCCCTATTCTACTCTGTTTTAGAGTATATACAGCAACTCTATATGCTCTCTCATGTTAAATACAGAAATTGTAATTTTACGCGAATCAAAAAAAATCTAAATAATATCTACGCACCACAACGTTCAACAAAAATGGTTCTGAATATAGTCTGTTAGAAAAAATATAAAATGCCTTATTCGACTTTGTTTTGGAGTATATACAACAACTCCATATGCTCTCTCATGTAAAATACAGAAATTCTAATTTTACGTGAATCGAAAAAAAGCTAAATATTATCTAGGGACCCCAATGCTAAAAACAAAATTGCTCTGAATATAATCTCTCCGAAAAAATATACAATGCCCTATTCTACTCTGTTTTATAGTATATACACCAACTCCATATGCTCTCGCATGTAAAATACAGAAATTCTATATTTAAGGGATTCGAAAAAAATCTAAATATTATCTAGGCACACCAATGTTAAAAGCAAAATTGCTCTTAATATAATATGTCAGAAAAAATATGCAATGCCCTTTTCTACTTTGTTTTGTACTATATACACCAACTCAATATGCTCTCTCATGTAAAATACAGAAACTCTAATTTTACCCGAATCGAAAAAATCTAAATATTATCTAGGCACCCCAATGTAAAAATTAAAATTGGTCTGAATATAATTTGTCAGAAAAAATATACAATGCCCTATTCTACTCTGTTTTTGAGTATGTACACGAACTCAGTACGCTCTCTCATGTAAAGTACCGTAATTCAAATTTTACGTGAATCGAAAAAAATCTAAATATTATCTAGGCACCCCAATGTTAAAAGAAAAATTGCTCTGAATATAATCTGTCAGAAAAAAATATACAGTGTCCTCTTCTACTCTGTTTTGGAGTATATACACCAACTCAATAGGCTCTCTCATGTAAAACACAGAAATTCTAATTTTACAAGAATCAAAAAGAATCTAAATAATATCTAGGCGCCTTGAAGTTAAAAGAAAATGGCTCTAAATATAGTCTGTTAGAAAAAATATACAATGCCTTATTCTACTCTGTTTTGCAGTATATACACCAACTCAGTATGCTCTCTCATGTAAAATACACAAATTCTAATTTTACCTAAATCGAAAAAATCTAAATATTATTTAGGCAACCCAATGTTAAAAACAAAATTGCTCTGAATATAATCTGTCAGAAAAAATATACAACGCTCTATTCTACTCTGTTTTGGAGTATATAAACCAACTCCATATGCTCTCTCATGTAAAATACAGAAATTGTATATTTAAGGGAATCGGAAAAATCTAAATATTATACTGGCACCCCAATGTTAAAAGCAAAATTGCTCTGAATATAATCTGTCAGAAAAAATAGACAATGCCCTTTTGTACTCTTTTTTGTTGTATATACACCAACACAGTATTCTCTGTCATGTAAAATACAAAAATTCTAATTTTACCAAAATCGAAAAAATCCAAATATTATTTAGGCAACCCAATGTTAAAAACAAAATATCTCTGAATATAATCTGTCAGAAAAAAATATACAGTGCACTATTCTATTCTGTTTTTGAGTATATACATCAACTCCATAGGCTCTATCATGTAAAATACAGAAATTATATATTTAAGTGAATCGAAAACAATTTAAATATTATCTAAGCACCCCAATGTTAAAAACAAAAGTGCTCTGAATATAATCTGTGAGAAAAAATATACAATGCCCTATTCTACTCTGTCTTGGAGTATATACACCATCTCAGTACGCTCTCTCATGTAAAATACAGAAATTCAAATTCTACCCGAATCGAAAAAATATAAATATAGTCTTGGCATTCCAATGTTAAAAACAAAATTGCTCTGAATATAATCTGTCAGAAAAAATATACAATGCCCTTTTCTTCTCTGTTTTGTAGTATATACACCAACTCAATATAATCTCTCATGTAAAATACAGAAATTCGAATTTTATCTGAATTGAAAAAATCTAAATATTATGTAGGCACGCCAATGTTAAAGAAAAATTTCTCTGAATATAATCTGTCAGAAAAAATATGCAATGCCGTATTCTACTGTGTTTTAAAGTATATACACCAACTCAGTATGCTCTCTCATGTAAAATACCGAAATTCTAATTTTACCCGAATCAAAAAAATCTAAATATTATGTAGGCACGCCAATGTTAAAAACAAAATTTCTCTGAATATAATCTGTCAGAAAAAATATACAATGCCCTATTATACTCTGTTTTGGAGTATATACAGCAACTCTAAATGCTCTCTCATATAAAACACAGAAATTCTAATTTCACGCGAATCGAAAAGAATCTAAATAATATCTAGGCGCCGCAACGTTCAAAAAAAATGCCTCTGAAAATAGTCTGTTAGAAAAAATATACAATGCCTTATTCGGCTTTGTTTTGGAGTATATACACCAACTCCATATGCTCTCTCATGTAAAATACAGAAATTCTATATTTAAGCGAATCGAAACCAATTTAAATATTATCTCGGCACGCCAATGCTAAAAACAAAATTGTTCTGAATATAATCTGTCACAATCATTATACAATGCCCTATTCTACTCGTTTTTGGAGTATATACACCAACTCAGTACGCTCTATCATGTAAAATACAGAAATTCTATATTTAAGCAAATCGAAAAAAATCTAAATATTATCTAGGCACCCAAATGTTAAAAGATAAATTGCTCTGAATATAATCTGTCAGAAAAAATATACAATGCCCTTTTCTACTCTGTTTTGTAGTATATACACCAACTCAAAATACTCTCTCATATAAAATACAGAAATTCTAATTTTACCCGAACGGAAAAAATCTAAATATTATCTAGGCACCTTAATTTTAAAAGCAAAATTGCTCTGAATATAATCTGTCAGAAAAAATATACAATGCCTTCTTCTATTCTGTTTTGTAGTAGAAACACCAACTCAATATGCTCTGTCATGTAAAATACAGAAATTCTAATTCTACCCAAATCGAAAAAATCTAAATATGATCTAGGCACCCCAATGTTAAAAAATAAATTTCTCTGAATATAATCTGTCAGAAAAAATATACAATGCCCTATTCTACTCTGTTTTGGAGTATATACAACAACTCAGTATGCTCTCTCATGTAAAATACCGAAATTCTAATTTTGAGTGAATAAAAAAAAATCTAAATAATATCTAGGCGCCGCAAACTTAAAAGAAAATGGCTATGAATATAGTCTGTTAGAAAATATATACAATGCCTTACTCTACTCTTTTCTGGAGTATATACACCAACTCAGTATGCTCTCTCATGTAAATCACATAAATTCTAATTTTACGTGAATCGAAAAAAATCTAAATATTATCTAGGCACCGCAATGTTAAAAACAAAATTGCTCTGGAAAAAATCTGTCAGAAAAAAGGTACAATGCCCTTTTCTACTCTGTTTTGCAGTATATACACCAACACAGTATGCTCTGTCATGTAAAATTCAGAAATTATAATTCTACCCAAATCGAAAAATCTAAATATTATTTAGTCAACCCAATGATAAAAACAAAATTGCTCTGAATATAATCTGTCAGAAATAATATACAATGCCCTATTCTACTCTGTTTTTGAGTATATACACCAACTCAATATGCTCTCTCATGTAAAATACCGAAATTCTAATTTTAAGTGAACGGAAAATAACTTAAAGAATATCTAGGCGCCCCAAAGTTAAAAGAAAATGGCTCTGAATATAGTCTGTAAGATAAAAAAACAATGCCTTATTCTACTCTGTTTTGGAGTATATACACCAACTCCATATGCTCACTCATGTAAAATACAGAAATTCTAATTTTACCCGAATCGAAAAAATCTAAATATTATCTAGGCACCCCAATGTTAAGAACAAAATTGCTCTGAATATCATCTGTCAGAAATAATATACAATGCCCTATTCTACCTTTTTTTGGAGTATATACACCAACTCCATATGCTATCTAATAGAAAATACATAAATTCTATATATAAGCGAATCGAAAAAAAACTAAATATTATCTAGGCACCCCAATGTAAAAAACAAAATTTCTCAGAACACAATCTGTCAGAAAAAATATACAATGCCCTTTTCCATTCTGTTTTGGAGTAGATACACCAACTCAGTATGCTCTCTCTTGTAAAATACCAAAATTCTAAATTTACGTGAATCGAAAATAATCTAAATATTATCTAGGCACCCCAATGTTAAAAGCAAAATTGCTCTGAATATAATCTGTCTGACAAAATATACAATGCCCTATTCTCTGTTTTGGAGAATATACACCAATGCAGTATGCTCTCTCATGTAAAATACCGAAATTCTAATTTTACCCGAATCGAATAAATCTAAATATTATGTAGGCAACCCAATGTTAAAAGCAATATTGCTCTGAATATAATCTGACAGAAAAAATATAAAATGCCCTTTTCTACTCTCTTTTGTAATATATACACCACCTCAATATGCTCTCTCATGTAAAATACAGAAGTTCGAAATTTACGTGAATGGAAAAAAATCTAAATAATATCTAGGCACCCAAAAGTTAAAAGAAAATGGCTCTGAATATTGTCTGTTAGAAAAAATATTCAATGCCTTATTCTTCTCTGTTTTATAGTATATAAACCAACTCAGTATGCTCTCTTATGTAAAGTACCGAAATTATAATATTACCGGAATCGAAAAAATCTGAATATTATCTAGGCACCCCAATGTTAAATACAAAATTGCTCTGAATATAATCTGTCAGAAAAAATATACAATGCCCTATTCTAATCGGTTTTTGCGTATATACACCAACTCCATATGCTCTCTCATGTAAAATAGAGAAATTCTATATTTAAGCGAATCGAGAAAATCTAAATATTATCTAGGCACCCCAATGTTGAAAACAATATTGTTCTGGGTATAATCTGTCAGAGAAAATATACAATGCCCTTTTCTACTCTGTTTTGTAGTATATACACTAACTCAATATGCTCTTTCATGAAAAATACAAAAATTCTAATTTTACCTGAATCAAAAATATCTAACTATTATCAAAGCACCCCAATGTTAAAAACAAAACTGCTCTAAATATAATCTGTCAGAAAAAATATACAATGACCTATTCTACTCTGTTTTGGAGTATATACACCAACTCCATATGCTCTCTAATGTAAAATACAGAAATTCTATATTTAAGTGAATCGAAAGAAATCTAAATATTATCTAGGCACCCAAATGTTAAAAGCAAAATTGCTCTTAATATAATCTGTCAGAAAAAATATACAATTCCCTATTCTACTCTGCTTTGGAGTATATACACCAACTCAATATGCTCTCTCATGTAAAATACCGAAATTCTAATATTAAGTGAATGGAAAAAAAGCTAAAGAATATCTAGGCGCCCCAAAGTTAAAAGAAAATGGCTCTGAATATAGTCTGTAAGATAAGAAAAACAATGCCTTATTCTACTTTGTTTTGGAGTATATACACCAACGCAGTTTGCGCTCTGAAGGAAAATAGAGAAATTCTAATTTTACCCTAATCAAAAAAATCTAAATATTCTTTAGGCAACCCAATGTTAAAAACAAAACTGCTCTGAATATAATTTGTCAGAAAAAATATACAATGCCCTATTCTACTTTTTTTTGGAGTATATAAACCTACTCAATATGCTCCCTCATGTAAAATACAGAAATTCTAATTTTACTCGAATCGAAAAAATCTAAATATTATCTAGGCACCCCATTGTTAACAACAAAATGGCTCTGAATATAATCAGTCAGAAAAAATATACAATGCCCTATTCTACTCTGTTTTGCAGTACATACACCAACTCCATATGCTCTCTCATGTAAAATACAGAAATTCTATATTTAAGGGAATCAAAAAATTCTAAATATTATCTAGGCACCCGGAGGTTAAAAGAAAAATTTCTCTGAATATAATCTGTCAGAAATAATATATAATGCCCTATTCTACTCTGTTTTGGGATATATACATCAACTCCATATGCTCTCTCATGTAAAATACTGAAATTCTAATTTTACGTGAATGGAAAAAAACCTAAAGAATATCTAGGTGCCCCAAAGTTAATAGAAAATGGCTCTGAATATACTCTGTAAGAAAAAATTTACAATGCCTTACTCTACTGTTTTGGAGTATATACACCAACTCAGTATGCTCTCTCATGTAAAATACAGAAATTCTAATTTTACCCGAATCGAAAAAAATCTAAATATGATCTTCACACCCCAAAATTAAAAACGAAATTGCTCTGAATATAATCTGTCAGAAAAAATATACAATGCCCTATTCTACCTCTTTTTGGTGTATATAAACCAACTCAGTATGCTCTCTCATGTAAAATAGAGAAATTCTAAATTTACGTGGATCTAAAAAAATCTAAGTATTATCTAGGAACCCCAAAGTTAAAAGCAAAATTGCTCTGAATATAATCTGTCAGAAAAAATATACAATGCCTTATTCTACTCTGTTTTGGAGTATATACACCAACTCAGTATGCTCTCTCATGTAAAATACAGAAATTCTAATTTTACCCGAATCGAAAATATCTAAATATTATCAAAGCACCCCAATGTTAAAAACAAAACTGCTCTGAATATAATCTGTCAGAAAGAATATACAATGACCTATTCTACTCTGTTTTGGAGTATATACACCAACTCCATATGCTCTCTCATGTAAAATACAAAAATTCTATATTTAAGCGAATCAAAAGAGATCTAAATATTATCTAGGCACCCAAATGTTAAAAGCAAAATTGCTCTGAATATAATCTGTAATAAAAAATTATACAATTCCCTATTCTACTCTGCTTTGGAGTATATACACCAACTCAATATGCTCTCTCATATAAAATACAGAAATTCTATATTTAAGTGAATCGAAAAACATCTAAATATTATCTAGGCACCCCAAGGTTAAAAGCAAAATTGCTTTGAATATAATCTGTCAGAAAAAATATACAATGCCCTTTTCTACTCTGTTTGGGAGTATATGCAGCAACTCAATATGCGCTCCCATGTAAAATACAGAAATTCTAATTTAACACGAATTGAAAAAAATATAAATAATATCTAGGCACCCCAAAGTTAAAAGAAAATGGCTCTGAATATAGTCTGTTAGAAAAAATATACAATGCCTTATTCTAATCTGTTTTGAAGTATATACACCAACTCAATATGCTCTCTCATGTAAAATACCGAAATTCAAATTTTAGGTGAATTGAAAATAACCTAAATAATATGTAGGCGCCCCAATGTTAAAAGAAAATGGCTCTGAATACAGTCTGTGAGAAAAGAAAACAATGCCTTATTCTACCCTGTTTTGGAGTATATACACCTAATCAGTATGCTCTCCCATTTAAAATACCGAAAATCTAATTTTACACGAATTGAAAAAATCTAAATATGTACTAGGCACCCCAATGTTAAAAACAAAATTGCTCTGAATATAATCTATCAGAAAAAATATACAATGCCCTATTCCACTTTTTTTTGGTGTATATAAACCAACTCAGTATGCTCTCTCATGTAAAATAGAGAAATTCTAATTCTACGTGAATCTAAAAAAATCTAAATATTATCTAGGCACCACAAAGTTAAAAGCAAAATTGCTCTGAATATAATCTGTCAGAAAAAATATACAATGCCCTATTCTACTCTGTTTTGGAGTATATACACCAACTCCATATGCTCTCTCATGTAAAATACAGGAATTCTATATTTAAGCGAATCGAAAACAATTTAAATATTATCTAAGCAACCCAATGTTAAAAACAAAATTACTCTGAATATAGTCTGTGAGAAAAAATATACCAGGCCCTATTCTACTATTTTTTGGAGAATATACACCAACTCCATATGCTCTCTCATGTAAAATACAGAAATTCAAATTCTACCCGAATCGAAAAGATACAAATATAGTCTTGGCATTCCAATGTTAAAAACAAAATTGCTCTGAATATAATCTGTCAGAAAAAATATACAATGCCCTTTTCTACTCTGTTTTGTAGTATATACACCAACTTAATATGGTCTCTCATGTAAAATACAGAAATTCGAATTTTATCCGAATCGAAAAAATCTAAATATTATGTAGGCACGCCAATGTTAATGAAAAATTGCTCTGAATATAATCTGACACAAAAAATACACAATGCTTTATTCTACTGTGTTTTAAAGTATATACACAAAGTCAGTATGCTCTCTCATGTAAAATACCGAAATTCTAATATTACCCGAATCAAAAAATCAAAATATTATGTAGGCACCCCAATGTTAAAACCAAAATTGCTCTGAAAATAATCTGTCAAAAAATATACAATGCACTATTCTACTCTGTTTTGGAGTATATACAGCAACTCTATATGCTCTCTGATGTAAAATACAGAAATTCTAATTTTACACGAATCGAAATAAAACTAAATAATATCTAGGCGCCCCAACGTTCAACAAAAATGGCTCTGAATATAGTCTGTTAGAAAAAATATAGAATGCCTTATTCGACTTTGTTTTGGAGTATATACACCAACTCCATATGCTCTCTCATGTAAAATACAAAAATTCTAATTCTACCAGAATCGAATAAATATAAATATTGTCTAGGCACCCCAATGTTAAAAGCAAAATTGCCCTGAATATAATATGTCAGAGAAAATATACAATGCCCTATTCTACTCTGTTTTGTAGTTTATACACCAACTCAATAAGCTCTCTCATGTAAAATACAGAAATTCTAATTTTACCCGAATCGAAAAAATCTAAATATTATTTAGGCAACCCAATGTTAAAAACAAAATTGCTCTTAATATAATCAGTCAGAAAAAATATACAATGCACTATTCTACTCTGTTTTAAAGTATATAAACCGGCTCCGTATGCTCTATCATGTAAAATACAGAAATTCTATATTTAAGCGAATCGAAAACAATTTAAATATTATCTCGGCACACCAATGTTAAAAACAAAATTGCTCTGAATATAATCTGTCAGAAAAAATATACAATGCCCTATTCTACTCTGTTTTGGAGTATGTATACCAACTCAGTATGCTCTCTCATGTAAAATACAGAAATTCAAATTTTCCGTGAATCGAAAAAATTCTAGATATTATCTAGGCACCCCAATGTTAAAAGCAAAATTGCTATTAATATAATCTGTCAGATAAAATATACAATGCCCTTTACTTCTTTGTTTTGTAGTATATACACCAACCCAACATGCTCTCTCATGTATAATACAGAAATTCTAATTCTACCCAAATCGAAAAAATATAAATATTATCTAGGCACCCCAATGTTAAAAAATAAATTGCTCTGAATATAATCTGTCAGTATAAATATACAATGACCTATTCTACTTAGTTTTGGAGTATATACAACAACTCAGTATGCTCTCTCATGTAAAATACCTAAATTCTAATTTTAAGTGAATCGATAAGTTTCTAAATATTATCTAGGCACTGCAATGTTAAAAACAAAATTGCTCTGAAAAAAATCTGTCAGAATAAAGGTACAATGCCCTTTTCTACTCTGTTTTGTAGTATATACAGCAACACAGTATGCTCTGTCAGGTAAAATACAGAAATTAAAATTCTACCCGAATCGAAAAATCTAAATATTATTTAGTCAACCCAATGGTAAAAAAAAAATTGCTCTGAATATAATCTGTCAGAAATAATATACAATGCCCTATTCTACTCTGTTTTTGAGTATATACACCAACTCAATATGCTCTCTCATGTAAAATACCGAAATTCTAATTTTACGTGAATCGAAATAAACCTAAATAATATCTAGGCGCCCAAAAGTTAAAAGAAAATGGCTCTGAATATAGTCTGTTAGAAAAAATATACAATGCCTTATTCTACTCTGTTTTGCAGTATATACACCAACTCAGTATGATCTCTCATGTAAAATACAGAAATTGTAATTTTACCAGAATCAAAAAAATCTACATATTAATTAGTCAACCCAATGTTAAAAACAAAATTGCTCTGAATATAATCTGTCAGAGAAAATATACAATGCCCTATTCTACTCTGTTTTGCATTATATACACCAACTCAATATGTTCTTTCATGTAAAATACAGAAATTTTATATTTAAGCAAATCGAAAAATATCTAAATATTATCTAGGCACCCCAATGTTAAAAGCAAAATTGCTCTGAATATAATCTGTCAAAGAAAATACACAATGCCATTTTCTACTCTGTTTTGTAGTATATACACCAACTCAATATGCTCTGACATGTAAAATACAGAAATTCTAATTTTATAAGTATCAAAAAAATCTAAATATTATGTAGGCACGTCTATGTTAAAAACAAAATTGCTCTGAATATAATCTTTCAGAAAAAATATACAATGCCCTATTCTACTCTGTTTTGGAGTATGTACATCAACTCAGTATGGTCGCTCATATAAAATACCGAAATTCCAATTTTACCCGAATCGAAAAAATCAAAATATTATGTAGGTAACCCAATGTTACAAACAAAATTGCTCTGAATATAATCTGTCACAAAAAATATTCAATCCCCTATTCTACTCTGCTTCGGAGTATATACAACAACACAATATGCTCTATAATGTAAAATACAGAAATTCTAATTTTACTGGAATCGAAAATATCTAAATATTATCTAGGCACCTCAGTGTTAAAAAAAATTGCTCTGAATATAATCTGTCATAAAAAATATACAATGCCGTATTCTACTCTGTTTTGGAGTATATACACCAACTCCACCTACTCTCTCATGTAAAATACAGAAATTCTATATTTAAGCAAATCGAAAAAGATCTAAATATTATCTAGGCACCCCAAAGTTAAAAAAAAATCGCTCTGAATATAATCTGTCAGAAAAAATATACAATTCCCTATTCTACTTTGTTTTGGAATATATACACCAACTCCATATGCTCTCTTATGTAAAATACAAAAATTCTATATTTAAGCGAATCGAAAAAAATCTAAATATTATTTAGGCACCCCAATGTTAAAAGAAAAATATCTCTGAATGTAATCTGTCAGAAGAATTATACAATGCCCTTTTCTACTTCGTTTTGTAGTATATACACCAACTCAATATGCTCTCTCATGTAAAATACAGAAATTCTAATTCTACCCAAATCGAAAAAATCTAAATATCATCTAGGCACCCCAATGTTAAAAACAAAATTGCTCTGAATATAATCTGTTAGAAGAAATATACAATGCCCTATTCTACTCTGTTTTGGAGTATATACACCAACGCCATATGCTCTCTCATGTAAAATACAGAAATTCTATCTTTAAGAGAATCGAAAATATCTAATTAATATCTAGGCACCCCAATGTTAAAAACAAAATTTTTCTGAATATAATATGTAAGAAAAAATATACAATACCCTTTTCGACTCTGTTTTGGAGAATATACACCAACTACATATGCTCGCTCATGTAAAATAGAGAAATTCTGTATTTAAGCGAATCGATAAAAATCTAAATATTATCGAGGCACCCCAATGTTAAAAGAAAAATCGCTCTGAATATAAACTGTCAGAAAAAATATACAATGCCATTTTCTACTCTGTTTTTTAGTATATACACCAAATCAATATGCTCTCATATAAAATACCGAAATTCTAATTTTACGCGAATCGAATAAAATCTAAATATTATTTAGACACCCCTATGTTAAAAGCAAAATTGCTCTGAATATAATCTGTCAGAAAAAATACACAATGACCTTTTCTACTCTGTTTTGGATTATATACAGCAATTCAATATGCTCTCTCATGTAAAATACAGAAATTCTATATTTAAGCGAATCAAAAAAATTCTAAATAATATCTAGGAGCCTCAAAGTTAAAAGAAAATGGCTCTGAATATAGTCTGTTAGAGAAAATTTACAATGCCTTTTTCTACTCTGTTTTGGAGTATATACACCAACTCAGTATGCTCTCTCGTGTAAAATAGAGAAATTCTGATTTTACCCGAATCCAAAAAATCTAAATATTATCAAAGCACCCCAATGTTAAAAACAAAATTGCTCTGAATATAAACTCTCAGAAAAAATATACAATACCCTATTCTACTCTTATTTGGAGTATATACACCAACTCCATATGCTCACTCATGTAAAATACAGAAACTCTAATTTTACCCGAATCAAAAAAATCTAAAAATTATCTAGGCACCCCAATGTTAAAAACAATATTGCTCTGAATATAATCTGTCAGAAATAATATACAATGCCCTATTCTATCTTTTTTTGGAGTATATACACCAACTCCATATGCTATCTAATAGAAAATACAAAAATTCTATATATAAGCGAATGGAAAAAAATCTAAATATTATCTAGGCACCCCAATGTAAAAAGCAAAATTTCTCAGAATATAATCTGTCAGACAAAATATACAATGCCCTTTTCCACTCTGTTTTGGAGTATATACACCAACTCAGTATGCTCTCTCATGTAAAATATCAAAATTCAAATTTTACGTGAATCGAAAATAATCTAAATATTTTTAGGCACTCCAACATTAAAAGAAAAATTGCTCTGAATATAATCTGTCTGACAAAATATACAATGCCCTATTCTACTCTGTTTTGGAGTATATACACCAACGCAGTCTGCTCTCTCATGTAAAATAACAAAATTCTAATTTTACCAGAATCGAATAAATCTAAATATTATGTAGGCAACCCAATGTTAAAAGCAATATTGCTCTGAATATAATCTGACAGAAAAAATATAAAATGCCCTTTTCTACTCTCTTTTGTAATATATACACGACCTCAATATGCTCTCTCACGTAAAATACAGAAGTTCGAAATTTACGTGAATCGAAAAAAATCTAAATAATATCTAGGCGCCCAAAAGTTAAAAGAAAATGGCTATGAATATAGTCTGTTAGGAAAAATATACAATGCCTTATTCTTCTCTGTTTTAAAGTATATACACCAACTCAGTATGCTCTCTTATGTAAAATACCGAAATTATAATATTACTGGAATCAAAAAAATCTAAATATTATCTAGGCACCCCAATGTTAAAAGCAAAATTGCTCTGAATATAATCTGTCAGAAAAAATATACAATGCCCTATTCTACTGTTTTGGAGTATATAAACTAATTTCATATGCTCTCTCATGTAAAATACAGAAATTCTATATTTAGCGAATCGAAAAAAATCTAAATATAATCTAAGCACCCCAATGTTAAATACAAAATTGCTCTGAATATAATCTGTCAGAAAAAATATACAATGCCCTATTCTAATTGGTTTTTGTGTATATACACAAACTCCATATGCTCTCTCATGTAAAATACAGAAATTCTATATTTAAGTGAATCGTGAAAATCTAAATATTATCTAGGCACCACAATGTTGAAAACAATATTGTTCTGGGCATAATCTGTCAGAAAAAATATACAATGCCCTTTTCTACTCTGTTTTGTAGTATATACAACAACTCAATATGCTCTTTCATGAAAAATACAAAAATTCTAATTTTACCTGAATCGAAAATATCTAACTATTATCAAAGCACCACAATGTTAAAAACAAAACTGCTCTGAATATAATCTGTCATAAAAAAATATACAATGCCCTATTCTTCTCTGTTTTGGGGTATATATAACAACTCCATATGCTCTCTCATGTGAAATACTGAAATTCTAATTTTACGTGAACGGAAAAAAACCTAAAAAATATCTAGGCGCCCCAAAGTTAAAAGAAAATGGCTCTGAATATAGTCTGTAAGAAAAAATATAAAATGCCTTATTATACTCTGTTTCAAAGTATATACACCAACTCAGTATGCTCTCTCATGTAAAATACCGAAATTGTAATTTTACACGAATTGAAAAAATCTAAATATGATCTAGGCACCCAAATGTTAAAACAAAATTGCTCCGAATATAATATGTCAGAAAAAATATACAATGCCCTATTCTACTCTGTTTTGGTGTAAATACACCAACTCAGTATGCTCTCTCATTTAAAATACCGAAATTCTAATTTTACCCGAATCGAAAAAATCTAAATATTATCTAGGTACCCGGATATTAAAAGCAAAATTGCTCTGAATATAATCTGTCAGAAAAAATATACAATGCCCTTTTCTACTCTGTTTTGGAGTATATACACCAACTCAATATGCTCTCTCATGTAAAATATTGAAATTATTAATTTACGTGAATCAAAAAAATCTAAATAATATCCCGGCACCCCAATGTTGAAAACAAAATTGCTCTGAATATAATCTCTCAGAAAAAATATACAATGCCCTATTCTACTCTGTTTTGCAGTATATACAGCAACTCCATGTGCTCTCTCATGTAAAATACAGAAATTCTGAATTTAAGCGAATCGAAAAAGATCTAAATATTATCTAGGCAACACAATGTTAAATGCAAAACTGCTCTCCATATATTCTGTCATAAAAAAATATACAATGTCCTTTTCTACTCTGTTTTGGAGTATATAAACCAACTCAATATGCTTTCTCAGGTAAAATACCGAAATTCTAATACTACGCGAATTGAATAAAGTCTAAATAATATCTACGCGCCCCAAAGTTAAAAGAAAATGGCTCTGAAGATAGTCTGTTAGAGAAAATATACAATGCCGTATTCTACTCTGTTTTGCAGTATATACACCAATTCAGTATGCTCTCTCATGTAAAATACAGAAATTCTAATTTTACTCGAATCAAAAAAATCTAAATATTATCTAGGCACACCAATGTTAAAAACAAAATTGCTCTGAATATAGTCTGTCAGAGAAAATATACAATGCTCTATTCTACTCTGTTTTGGAGTATATACACCAACTCCATATGCTCTCTCATGTAAAATACAGAAATTCTGTATTTAAGCGAATCGAAAAAAATCTAAATAATATATATACGCCCTAAAGTTAAAAGAAAATGGCTCTGAAAATAGTCTGTTAGAAAAAATATACAATGCCTTATTCTACTCTGTTTTGGAGTATATAAACCAACTCAGTATGCTCTCTCATGTAAAATACCGAAATTCTAATTTTATGCAAATCGATATAAATCTAACTAATATGTAGCCACCCCAAATATAAAAGAAAATGGCTCTGAATATAGTCTGTTAGAAAAAACATACAATGCCTTATTCTACTGTGTTTTGGAGTATATACAACAACTCAGTATGCTCTCTCATGTAAAATAAAGAAATTCAAATTTTTCTCAAATCAAAAAAATCTAAATATTACCTAGGCACCCCAATGTAAAAACAAAATTTCTCTGAACATAATCTGTCATAAAAAATATTCAATGCACTTTTCTACTCTCTTTTGGAGTACATACACCAACTCCATATGCTCTAACATTTAAATAAAGAAATTCTATATTTAAGCGACTCGAAAAAAATCTAAGTATTATCTAGGCACCCCAATGTTAAAAACAAAATTTCTCTGAATATAATCTGTCAGAAAAAATATACAATGCCCTTTTCTACTTTGTTTTGGAGTATATACACCAACTCGGTTTGCGCTCTGAAGGAAAATAGAGAAATTCTAATTTTACCCTAATCAAAAAAATCTAAATATTCTTTAGGCACCCCAATGTAAAAAACATAATTGCTCTGAATATAATCTGTCATAAAAAATATACAATGCACTATTCTACTTTTTTTGGAGTATATACACCAACTCCATATGCTCTCTCATGTAAAATACAGAAATTCTAATTTTACTCGAATCGAAAAAATCTAAATATTATCTAGGCAACCCATTGTCAAAAACAAAATGGCTCTGAATATAATCAGTCAGAAATAATATACAATGCCCTATTCTACTGTGTTTTGGAGTACATACACCAACTCCATATGCTCTCTCATGTAAAATACAGAAATTCTATATTTAAGGGAATAGAGAAAATGTAAATATTATCTAGGCACCCCAATGTCGAAAACAATATTTTTCTGGGTATAATCTGTCAGAGAAAATACACAATGCCCTTTTCTACTCTGTTTTGTAGTATATACACCAACTCAATATGCTCTTTAATGTAAAATACAAAAATTCTAATTTTACCCGAATCGAAAATAGCTAAATATTATCAAAGAACCCCAATGTTAAAAACAAAACTGCTCTGAATATAATCTGTCAGAAAAAATATACAATGACCTATTCTACTCTGTTTTCGAGTATATACACCAACTCAATATGCTCTCTAATGTAAAATACAGAAATTCTATATTTAAGCGAATCGAAAGATATCAAAATATTATCTAGGCACCCAAATGTTAAAAGCAAATTTGCTCTGAATATAATCTGTCATAAAAAAATATACAATTCCCTATTCTACTCTGCTTTGGAGTATATACACCAACTCCATATGCTCTCTCATGTAAAATACAGAAATTCTAATTTTACGCGAATTGAAAAAAATATAAATAATATCTAGGCACCCCAAAGTTAAAAGAAAATGGCTCTGAATATAGTCTTTTAGAAAAAATATACAATGCCTCATTCTAATCTGTTTTGGAGTATATACATAAACTCAGTATGCTCTCTCATGTAAAATACCGAAATTCTAATTCTACCCGAATCAAAAAAATCTAAATATTATCTAGGCACCCCAATGTTAAAAACAAAATTTCTCTGAATATAATCTGTCTGAAAAAATATGCAATGCCCTATTCTACTCTGTTTTGGAGTATATAAACCAACTCTATATGCTCTCTAATGTAAAATACAGAAATTCAATATTTAAGCGATTCAAAGAAAATATAAGTATTATCTAGGCACCCCAATGTTAAAAACAAAATTGCTCTGAATATAAACTGTCAGAAAAAATATACAATGCCCTATTCTACTTTGTATTGGGATATATACACCAACTCAATATGCTCTCTAATATAAAATACAGCAATTCTATATTTAAGCGAATCGAAAAAAATCTAAATATTATCTAGGCACCCCAATGTTAAAAGCAAAATTGCTCTTAATATAATCTGTCAGATAAAATATAGAATGCCCTTTTCTACTCTTTTTTGGAGTATACAAACCAACTCAATACGCCCTCTCATGAAAAATACCGAAATTCGAATTTTACCCGAATCGAAAAAATCTAAATATTTTCTAGGCAACACAATGTTAAAAGCAATATTGCTATGAATATAATCTGACAGAAAAAATATAAAATGCCCTTTTCTACTCTCTTTTGTATTATATACACCACCTCAATATTCTCTCTCACGTAAAAAACAGAAATTCGAAATTTACGTGAATCGAAAAAAATCTAAATAATACCTACGCGCCCCAAAGTTAAAAGATAATGGCTCTGAATATAGTCTGTTAAAAAAATATGCAATACCTTATTCTACTGTGTTTTACAGTATATACACTAACTCAGTATGCTCCCTCATGTAAAATAACGAAATTCTAAATTTACGCGAATCGAAAAAAATGTAAATAACATCTAGACGCCCCAAGTTAAAAGAAAATGTCTCTGAATATATTCTGTTAGAAAAAATATGCAATGACTTATTCTACTTTGTTTTGGAGTATATACAGCAACGCAGTATGCTCTCTCATGTAAAATACAGAAATTCTAATTTCACCAGAATCGAAAAAATCTAAATATTATCTAGGCAACGCAATGTTAAAAACAAAATTGCTCTGAATATCATCTGTCAGAAAAAATATACAATGCCCTATTCTACTCTTTTTTGGAGTGTATACGCCAACTCCATATGCACTCTCATGTAAAATACAGAAATTCTATATTTAAGCGAATTGAAACAGATATAAATATTATCTAGGCACCCCAAAGTTAAAAACAAAATTGCTCCAAATATAATCTGTCAGAAACAATATACAATGCCCTATTCTATTCTGTTTTGGTGTATATACACCAACTCAGTATGCTCTCTCATGTAAAATAGAGAAATTCTAATTTTAGGTGAATCTAAAAAAATCTAAATATTATCTAGGCACCTCAAAGTTAAAAGCAAAATTGCTCTGAATGTAATCTGTCAGAGAAAATATACAATGCCCTTTTCTACTCTGTTTTGGAGTATATGCAGCAACTCAATATGCGCTCTCATGTAAAATACCGAAATTCTAATTTTACGCGAATTGAAAAAAATATAAATAATATCTAGGCACCCAAAGTTAAAAGCAAATGGCTCTGAATATAGTCTGTTAAAAAAAATATACAATGCCTTATTCTAATCTGTTTTGGAGTATATACACAAACTCAGTAAGCTCTCTCATGTAAAATAACGAAATTCTAATTTTACACGAATCGAAAAAATCTAAATATTATCTAGGCACCCCAATGTTAGAAACTAAATTGCTCTGAATATAATCTGTCACAAAAAATATTCAATCCCCTATTCTACTTTGTTTTGGTGTATATACACCAACTCAGTATGCTCTCTCATGTAAAATAGAGAAATTCTAAATTTACGTAAATCTAAAAAAATCTAAATATTATCGAGGCACCCCAAGGTTAAAAGCAAAATTTCTCTGAATATAATCTGTCAGAAAAAATATACAATGCCCTTTTCTACTCTGTTTTGGAGTATATGCAGCAACTCAATATGCGCTCTCGTAAAATACAGAAATTCTAACATTACGTGAATTGAAAAAAATATAAATAATATCTAGGCACCCCAAAGTTAAAAGAAAATGCCTCTGCATATAGTCTGTTAGAAAAAATATACAGTGCCTTATTCTAATCTGTTTTGGAGTATATACACCAACTCAATATGCTCTCTCACGTAAAATACCAAAATTCTAATTTTAAGTGAATGGAAAAAAACCTAAAGAAAATCTAGGCGCCCCAAAGTTAAAAGAAAATGGCTCTGAATATAGTCTGTAAGATAAAAAAAACAATGCCTTATTCGACTCTGTTTTGGAGTATATACAGCAACTCAGTATGCTCTCCCAATTAAAATACCGAAATTCTAATTTTACCCGAATTGAAAAAATCTAAATATGATCTAGGCTCCCCAGTGTTAAAAACAAAATTTCTCTGAATATTATCTGTCAAAAAAAATATACAATGCCCTATTCCACTGTTTTTTGGTGTATATAAACCAAATCAGTATGCTCTCTCATGTAAAATAGAGAAATTCTAAATTTACGTGGATCTAAAAAAATCTAAATATTATCTAGGCACCCCAAAGTTAAAAGCAAAATTGCTCTGAATATAATCTGTCAGAAAAAATATACAATGCCCTATTCTATTCGGTTTTGGAGTATATACAACAACTCCATATGCTCTCTCATGTAAAATACAGAAATTCTATATTTAAGCTAATAGAGAAAAATCTAAATATTATCTAGGCAATCCAATGTGAAAAGCAAAATTGCTCCGAATATAATCTGTCAGAAAAAATACCCAATGGCCTTTTCTACTCTGTTTTGGTGTATATACACCAACTCAATATGCTCTCTCATGTAAAATACCGTAATTCTAAATTTACGCGAATCGAATAAAATCTAAATAATATCTACGTGACCGAAAGTTAAAAGAAAATGGCTTTGAATATAGTCTGTTAAAAAAAATATACAATACCTTATTCTACTCTGTTTTACAGTATATACACCAACTCAGAATGCTCCCTCAGGTAAAATACCGAAATTCTAAATTTACGCGAATCGAAAAAAATGTAAATAACATCTAGTCGCCCCAAAGTTAAAAGAAAATGGCTCTGAATATAGTCTGTTAGAAAAAATAGACAATGCCTTATTCTACTCTGTTTTGGAGTATATACACCAACTCAGTATGCTCTCTAGTGTTATATACCGAAATTCATTTTACGTGAATCGAAAAACATCTAAATATTATCTAGGCACCCCAATGTTAAAAACAAAATTGCTCTGAATATAATCTGTCAGAAAAATTATACAATGCCCTATTCTACTCTGTTTTGGAGTATATACACCAACTCAGTATACTCTCTAATGTAAAATACCGCAATTCTAATTTTACGTGAATCGAAAAAAATCTATATATTATCTAGGCACTTCAATGTTAAAAACAATATGGCTCTGAATATAATCTGTCAGAAAAAATATACAATGCCCTATTCTACTCTGTTTTGTATTTTATACACCAACTCAATACGCTCTTTCATGTAAAATACAGAAATTCTATATTTAAGTGAATTGAAATATATCTAAATATTATCTAGGCACCCGAATGTTAAAAGCAAAATTGCTCTGAATATAATCTGTTAGAGAAAATACACAATGCCATTTTCTACTCTGTTTTGTATTATATACACCAACTCAATATGCTCTTTCATGTAAAATACAGAAATTCTAATTTTACCCAAATTGAAATAATCTGAATATTATGAAGGCACGCCAATGTTAAAAACAAAATTCCTCTGAATATAATCTGTCAGAAAAAATATACAATGCCCTATTCTACTCTGTTTTGGAGTATATACACCAACTCAGTATGCTCTCTCATGTAAAATACCGAAATTCTCATTTTACGTGAATCAAAAAAAATCTAAATAATATCTAGGCACCCCAATGTTAAAAACAAAATTTCTCTGAATATTATCTGTCAGAAAAATTATCCAATGCCCTATTCTACTCTGTTTTGGCGTATATTCACCAACTCCATATGCTCTCTCATGTAAAATACAGAAAATCTATATTTAAGCAAATCGAAAAAAATATAAATATTATCTAGGCACCTCAATTTTAAAAGCAAAAATTCTCTGAATATAATCTGACAGAAAAAATATACAATGCCCTATTCTACCCTGTTTTGGAGTGTATACAGCAACTCGGTATGCTACCTCAGGTAAAATACAGAAATTCTATATTTAAGCGATTAGAAAAAAATCTAAATATTATCTTGGCACCGGAATGATGAAGGAAAACTTTCTATGAAAATAATCTGTCAGAAAAAATATACAATGCCCTTTCCTACTCTGTTTTGGAGTATATACACCAACTCCATATGCTCTCTCATGTAAAATACAGAAATTCTAATTTTACGGGAATTGAAAAATATCTAAATAATATCTTGGCGCCGCAATGTTAAAAGAAATTGGCTCTGAACATAATCTGTTAGTAAAAATATACAATGCCTTATTCGACTCTGTTTTGGAGTATATACACCAACCCAGTATGCTCTCTTATGTAAAAAACAGTAATTCTAAATTTACGTGCATCAAAAAAAATCTAAATATTATCTACGCACCCCAATGTTAAAAACAAAATTGCTCTGAATATAATCTGTCAGAAAACATATACAATGCCATTTTCTACTCTGTTTTGTAGTATATACACCAACTCAATATGCTCTCTCATGTAAAATATCGAAATTCTAATTTTACATGAATCGAAAATCTCTAAATAATATCTAGGTGCCCCAAAGTTAAAAGAAAATGGCTCTGAATATAGTCTGTTAGAAATAGTATACAATGCCTTATTCTACTCTGTTTTGGAGTATATACAAAAACATAGTATGCCCACTCATGTAAAATACCGAAATTCTAATTTTACGTGAATCGAAAAAAATCCAACTATTATCTAGGCACCCGAATGTTAACAGCAAAATTGCTGTGAATATAGTCTGTCAGAAAAAAAATTCCCTTTTCTACTCTGTTTTGGAGTATATACACCAACTCAATATGCTCTCTCATGTAAAATACAGAAATTATTATTTTACACGAATCGAAAAAAACTAAATAATATGTAGGCGCCCCAAAGTTAAAAGAAAATGGCTCTGAATATAGTCTGTTAGAAAAAATATACAATGCCTTATTCTACTCTGTTTTGGAGTATATACACCAACTCACTATGCTCTCTCATGTAAAATAAGGAAATTCCAATTTTACCCAAATCAAAAAAATCTAAATATTTTCTAGGCACCCCAATGTTAAAAACAAAATTGCTGTATATATAGTCTGTCAGAAAAATATACAATGCCCTTTTCTATTCTGTTTTGGATTATATACACCAACTCCATATGCTATCTCATGTAAAATAGTGAAATTTTAATTTTACGTGAATCAAAAAAAATCTAAATAATATCGAGGTGCCCCAAAGTTAAAAGAATATAGCTGTAAATATAATCTGTAGAAAAAAATATACACTGCCTTATTATACTTTGTTTTGTAGTATATACACAAACTCACTATTCTCTCTCATGTAAAATAATGTAATTCTAAATTTACGTGAATAAAAAAAATCTAAATATTATATATGCACCCTAATGTTAAAAGCAAAATTGCTCTGAATATAATCTGTCAGAAAAAATATACAATGCTTTTTTCAACTCTGTTTTGGAGTATATACACCAACTCAATATGCTCTCTCACGTAAAATAACGAAATTCTAATTTTACACGTATCGAAAACATCTAAATAATATCTAGGCGCCCCAAGGTTAAAAGAAAATGGCTCTGAATATAGTCTGTTAGAAAAAATATACAATGCCTTATTCTACTCTGTTTTGGAGTATATACACCAACTCAGTATGCTCTCTCATGTAAAGTATCGAAATTCTAAATTTGCCTGAATCGAAAATAACTAAATATTATCTAGGCACCCCAATGTTGAAAACAAAATTGCTCTGGATACAATCTGTCATAAAATATATACAATGCCCTATTCTACTCTGTTATAAAGTATATACACCAAATCCATATGCTCTCTCATGTAAAATACAGAAATTCTATATTTAAGCGATTCGAAAAAAATCTAAATATTATCTCGGCACCCCAATGTTAAAAAAAAAATTGGTGTGAATATAATCTGTCAGATAAAATATACAATGTCCTATTCTACTCTGTTTTGGAGTATCTACACCAACTCCTTATGCTCTCTCATGTAAAATACTGAAATTTTATATTTCAGCGAATCAAAAAAATCTAAATATTATCTAGGCACCCCAATGTTAAAAGCAAAATTGCGCTGAATATACTCTGTCAGAAAAAATATACAATGCCCTTTTCTACTCTTTTTTGTAGTATGTACACCAACTCAATATGCTCTCTCATGTAAAATACCGAAATTCTACTTTTACGCGAATTGAAAAAATCTAAATAATATCTAGGCACCCACAAGTTAAAAAAAAATGACTTAGAACATACTCGGTTAGAAAAAATATACAATGCCTTATTCTTCTCTGCTTTGGAGTATATAAACCAACGCAGTATGCTCTCTTAGCTAAAATACCGAAATTTTAATTTTACGTGAATCGAAAAAAATCTAAATATTATCTAGGCACCCCAATGTTATCAACAAAATTTCTCTGAATATAATCTGTCAGAAAAAATATACAATGCGCTATTCTACTCTGTTTTGGAGTATATACACCTACTCCATATGCTGTCTCATGTAAAATACAGAAATTCTATATTTAAGCGAATCGAAAAAAATCTAAATATTATCTAGGCACCCCAATGTTAAAAGAAAAACTGCTCTGAATATAATCTGTCAGAAAAAATATACAATGCTCTTTTCTACTCTGTTTTGTGGTATATACACCAACTTAATATGCTCTCTCATGTGAAATACCAAAATTCTTAATTTACGGGAATCGAAAAAAATCTAAATAATATCTAGGCTCCCCAAAGTTAAAAGAAAATGGCTCTGAATATAGTCTGTTAGAAAAAATTAACAATGCCTTATTCTACTCTGTTTTGGAATATATACACTAACTCAGTATGCTCTCTCATATAAAATACCGAAATTCTAAATTTACACGAATCAAAAAAAAACTAAATATTATCTAGGCATCCCAATATTAAAAGAAAAATTGCTACAATATAGTATGTCATAAAAAATATACAATGCCCTTTTTTACCCTGTTTTGGAGTATATACACCAACGCAATATGCTCTCCCACGTAAAATACAAAAATTCTAATTTTGCGCGAATCGAAAAAAATCTAAATAAAATCTAGGCGCCCCAACGTTAAAAGAAAATGGCTCTGAATATAGTCTTTTAGAAAAACTATACAATGCCTCATTCTACTTTGTTTTGGAGTATATACATCAACTCAGTATGCTCTCTTATGTAAAATACCGAAATACTAATTTTACCCGAATCGAAAAAATCTAAATATTACCTAGGCACCCCAATGTTAAAAATAAAATTTCTCTGAATATAGTCTGTCAGAAGAAATATACAATGCCCTATTCTACTCTTTTTTAGAGTATATACACCAACTGCATATGCTCTCTCATGTAAAATACAGAAATTCTATATTTAAGCGAATCGAAAAAATTCTAAATATTATCTAGACACCCCAATGTAAAAAAGCGAAATTGCTCTGAATATAATCTGTCATAAAAAATATACAATGCCCTTTTCTACTCTGTTTTGTAGTACATACATCAACACAATATGCTCTCTCATGTAAATTACCGAAATTCATATTTTACGCGAATCGAAAAAAATCTAACTAATACCTAGGGCCCCAAAGATAAAAGAAAACGGCTCTCAATATAGTCTGTTAGAAAAAATATACAATGCCTTATTCTACTTTTTTTTGAAGTATATACACCCACTCAGTATGCTCTCTCATGTAAAATACACAAATTCTAATTTCACCCGAATCGAAAAAATCTAAATATCACCTAGGCGCCCCAATGTTAAAAACGAAATTGCTTTGAATATAATCTGTCAGAAAAAATATACAATGTTTAATTCTACCCTCTTTTGGAGTACATACACCAACTCAGTATGCTCTCTCATGTAAAATACCAAAATTCTAAATTTACGTGAATTGAAAAAAATCTAAATATTATATAGGCAACCCAATGTTAAAAGCAAAATTGCTCTGAATATAATATCTCAGAAAAAATATACAATGCCCTTTTCTACTCTGTTTTGGAGTATATACACCAACTCCATATGCTCTCTCATGTAAAATACAGAAATTCTAATTTTACCTGAATCGAAAAAATCTAAATAATATCTAGGCGCACAAAAGTTAAAAGAAAATGGGTCTGAATATAGTCTGTTAGAAAAAATATACAATTCCTTGTTCTACTCTTTTTTGGAGTATATACACCAACTCAGTATGCTCTCTAATGAAAAATACAGAAATTCTAATTTTACCCGAATCGAAAAAATCTAAATATGATCTAGGCACCCCAATGTTAAAAGCAAAATTGCTCTGAATATAGTCTGTCAGAAAAAATATACAATGCCCTATTCTACTCTGTTTTGGAGTATATACACCAACTCAGTATGCTCTCTAATGAAAAATAGAGAAATTCTAATTTTACCCGAATCGAAAAAATCTAAATATGATCTAGGCACCCCAATGTTAAAAGCAAAATTGCTCTGAATATAATCTGTCAGAAAAAATATACAATGCCCTATTCTACTCTGTTTTGGAGTATATACACCAACTCCATATGCTCTCTCATGTAAAATACGGAAATTCTATATTTAAGGAAATTGAAAAAAATGTAAATATCATCCAGGCACCCCAATGTTAAAAGCAAAATTGCTCTGAAATTAATCTGTGAGAAAAAATATACAATACCCTTTTCTACTTTGTTTTGTAGTATATACACCAACTCAATATGTTTTCTCATGTAAAATACCGAAATTCTAATTTTACGCTAAACGAAAAAAATCTAAATAATATCTAGGCGCCCCAAAGCTAAAAGAAAATTGCTCTCAATATAGTCTGTTAGAAAAAATATACAATGCCTTATTCTACTCTGTTTTGGAGTATATACACCAACTCAGTACGCAATCTAAAGTAAAATACAGAAATTGTATATTTAAGCTAATTGAAAAAAATCTAAATATTATCTAGGAACTCTAATGTTAAAAGCAAAATTGCTCTAAATATAATCTGTCAGAAAAAATATACAATGCCTTATTCTATTATGCTTTGGAGTATATACACCAACTCAGTCTGCTCTCTCATGTAAAATGCCAAAATTCTAATTTTACGTGAATCGAAAAAAATCTAAATATTATCTAGGCACCCGAATGTTAAAAGCATAATTGCTCTGAATATAATCTGACAGGAAAGATGTACAATGCCCTTTTCTACTCTGTTTTGGAGTATATACACCAACTCAATATTCTCTCTCATGTAAAATACCAAAATTCTAATTTTACATGAATTGATAGAAATCAAAATAATATCTAGGCGCCCCAAAGTTAAAACAAAATGGCTCTGAATATAATCTGTTAAATAAATATACAATGCCTTATTCTACTCTGTTTTGAAGTATATACACCAACTCAGTATGCTCTCTCATGTAAAATACATTAATTCTATATTTAAGCGAATTGAAAATTATCTAAATATTATCTAGACACCCCAATGTTAAAAACAAAATTGCTCTGAATATAATCTGTCAGAAAAAATATACAATGTCCTTTTCTACTCCCTTTTGGATTATATACACTAACTCCATATACTCAATCATGTAAAATACCGAAATTCGAATTTTACACGAATCGAAAATAATCTAAATAATATGTAGGCGCCCCAAAGTAAAAGAAAATGGCTCTGAATATAGTCTGTTAGAAAAAATATACAATGCCTTATTCTACTCTGTTTTGGAGTATATACACCAACACACTATGCTCTGTCATGTAAAATAAAGAAATTCTAAATTTACGTGAATCAAAAGAAATCTAAATATTATCTATTCACCCCAATGATAAAAGCAAAATTGCTCTGAATATAATCTGTCAGAAAAAATATACAATGTCCTTTTCTACTTCCTTTTGGATTATATACACTAACTCCATATACTCAATCATGTTAAATACCGAAATTCTCATTTTAGGCGAATCGAAAATAATCTAAACAATATCGAGGTGCCCCAATGTTGAAAGAAAAGGGCTGTGAATATAGTCTGTTATAAAAAATATACAGTGCCTTATTCTACTCTGTTTTGGAGTATATACACCAACTCTGTACGCTCTCTCATGTAAAATACAGAAATTCTAATTTTACCCTAATCGAAGAAGTCTATATGTTATCTAGGCACCCCAATGATAAAACAGAATTGCTCTGAATATTATCTGTTAGAAAAAATATACAATGCCCTATTCTACTCTGTGTTGGAGTATATAAAACAACTCAAATGCTCACTCATGAAAAATACAAAAATTATAAATTTATGCGAATCGAAAAATTCTAAATATTATCAAGGCAGCCCAATGTTAAAAACAAATTGCTCTGAATATATTCTGTCAGAAAAAATATACAATGACATATTCTACTCTGTTTTGGAGTATTTAAACCAACTCAATATGCTGTCTCATGTAAAATACAAATATTCTATATTTAAGTGAATTTAAGTGAATCGAAAAAATTCTAAATATTATCTTATCACCCCAATGATAACAGGAAAATTGCTCTGAATATCATTTTTCAAAAAAAATATACACTGCCCTATTCTACTCTATTTTGTAGTATATACACCAACTCAATATGCTCTGTCATGTAAAATACAGACATTCTAATTTTAACAGAATCGAAAAAATCTAAATATTACTTAGGCACCCGAATGTTAAAAGCAAAATTGCTCTGAATATAATCTAAAAGAAAAAGTACACAATGACCCTTTCTACTCTATTTTGGAGTATATACACCAAGTCAATATGCTCTCTCATGTAAAATACCGAAACTCAAATTTTACACGGATCAAAAAAAATTCTAAATAATATCCAGGCACCCCAATGTTAAAAACAAAATTTCTCTGAATATAATCTGTCAGAAAAAATATACAATGCCCTTTTCTACTCTATTTTGGAGTATGTACACCAACTCAATATGCTCTCTCATGTAAAATACAGAAATTCTATATTTAAGCGAATCGAAAAAAAATCTAAATATTATCTAGGCACCCGAATGTTAAAACAAAAATTGCTCTGAATAAAATCTGTAAGAAAAAATATACAATGCCCTTTTCTACTCTGTTTTGCAGTATATAAACCAACTCAATATGCTCTCTCATGTAAAATACCGAAATTCTAATTTTACGCAAATCGAATAAAATTTGAATAATATGTAGGCGCCCCAAAGTTAAAAGAAAATGTCTCTGAATATGGTCTGTTAGAAAAAATATACAATGCCTTATTCTATTTTGTTTTGGAGTATATACACCAACTCCATAAGCTATCTCATGTAAAATACAGAAATTCTAATTTTACCCAAATCGAAAATATCTAAATATTATCTAGGCACCCCAATGTAAAAAACAAAATTTCTCTGAATATAATCTGTCAGAGAAAATATACAATGGCTTATTCTACTCTGTTTTGGAGTATATACACCAACTCCATATGCTCTATCATGTAAAATACAGAAATTCTATATTTCCGCGAATCGAAAATAATCTAAATATTATCTAGGCACCCCAATGTTAATAGCAAAATTCCTCTGAATATAATCTCTCAGAAAACATATACAATGCCATTTTCTACTCTGTTTTGTAGTTTATAAACCAACTCAATATTCTCTCTCATGTAAAATACCGAAATTCTAATTTTACGCGAATCGGAAAAAATTTAAATAATATGTAGGCGCCCCAAATTTAAAAGGAAATGGCTCTGAATATGGTCTGTTAGAAAAAATATACAATGCCTTATTCTACTCTGTTTTGGAGAATATACACCGACTCAGTATGCTCTCTTATGTAAAATACAAAAATTCTAATTTTACCCGAATCGAAAAAATCTAAATAATATCTAGGCACCCCAATGTTAATATAAAAATTTCTCTGAATATAATCTGTCAGAAAAGAAATACAATGCCCTTTACTACTCTGTTTTCCAGTACATACACCAACACCATATTATCTCTCATGTAAAATACAGAAATTCTATATTTAAGCAAATCGAAAAAAATCTAAATATTATCTAGGCACCCCAATGTTAAAAACAAAATTTCTCTAAATATAATTTGTCAGAAAAAATATACAATGCCGTTTTCTACTCTGTTTTGGTGTATATACACCAACTCGATATGCTCTCTCATGTGAAATACAGAAATTCTATATTTAAGCGAATCGAAAAAAATCTAAATATTATCTAAGCACCCCAATGTTAAAAACAAAATAGCTCTGAATATAGTCTGTCAGAAAAAATATACAATGCCCTATTCTACTCTGTTTTGGAGTATATACACCAACTCCATATGCTCTCTCATGTAAAATACAGAAATTCTATATTTACGCGAATCTAATAAAATCTAAACATTATCTAGGCACCCTAATGTTAATAGCAAAATTGCTCTGAATATAATCTGTCAGAAATCATATTCAATGCTATTTTCTACCCTGTTTTGTAGTATATACACCAACTCAATATGTTCTCTCATGTAAAATATAGAAATTCTAATTTTACACAAATCGAAAAAAATCTAAATAACATATAGGTGTCCCAAAGTTAAAAGAAAATGGCTCTGAATATAGTCTGTTAGAAAAAATATACAATGCCTTATTCTACTCGGTTTTGGAGTATATACACCAACTCAGTATGCTCTCTCATGTCAAATAACGAAATTCCAATTTTACCCGAATCGAAAAAATCTAAATATTTTCTAGCACCCCAATGTTAAAAACAAAATTGCTGTAAATATAATCTGTCAGAAAAATATACAATGCCCTTTTCTACTCTTTTTTGGATTATATACACCAACTCCATATGCTCTCTCATGTAAAATAGTGAAATTCTAATTTTACGTGAATCGAAAAAAAATCTAAATCATTTCTAGGCGCCCCAAAGTTAAAAGAAAATAGCTCTGAATATCGTCTGTAGGAAAAAATATACAATGCTTTATTCTACTGTGTTTTGGAGTATATACACAAACTCACTATGGTCTCTCATGTAAAATAATGAAATTCTAAATTTACGTGAATAAAAAAAAAATCTAAATATTATCTATGCACCCCAATGTTAAAAGCAAAATTTCTCTGAATATAATCTATCAGAAAAAATATACAATGCTTTTTTCTACTCTGTTTTGGAGTATATACACCAACTCAATATGCTCACTCATGTAAAATACCGAAATTATAATTTTACACGAATCGAAAATAATCTAAATATTATCTAGGAACCTCAATATTTAAAAAAATTGCTCTGAATATAATCTGTCAGAAAAAAATATACAATGCCCTATTCTATTCTGTTTTGGATTATATACACCATCTCCATATGTTATCTAATGTAAAATACAGAAATTCTATATTTAACTGAATCGAAAAAAATCTATATATTATCTAGGCACACCAATGTTAAAAGAAAAATTGCTCTGAATATAATCTGTCAGCTAAAAATGCCCTTTTCTACTCTGTTTTGCAGTATATACTCCAACTCAATATGCTCTCTCATGTAAAATACCAATATTCTAATTCTATGCGAATCGAAAAACATCTAAATAATATCTAGGCGCCCCAAGGTTACAAGAAAATGGCTCTGAATATAGTCTGTTAGACAAAATATACAATGCCTTATTCTTCTCTGTTTTGGAGTATATACACCAACTCAGTATGCTCTCTTATGTAAAGTATCGAAATTATAAATTTACCCGAATCGAAAAAATCTAAATATTATCTAGGCACCCCAATGTTAAAAGCAGAATTTCTCTGAATATAATCTCTCAGAAAAAATATACAATGCCCTTTCCTACTATGTTTTGGAGTATATACAACAACTCAATATGCTCTCTCATGTAAAATATCGAAATTCGAATTTTATGCGAATCGAAAAAAATCTAAATAATATCTAGGCGCCCCAAGATTAAAAAAAATGGCTCTGAATATACTCTGTTAGAAAAAATATACAACGCCTTATTTTACTCTGTTTTGGAGTATATACACCAACTCAGTATGCTCTCTCATGTAAAGTATCGAAATTCTAAATTTACCAGATTCGCAAAAATCTAAATATTATCTAGGCACCCCAATGTTAAAAGCAAAATGGGTCTGAATATAATCTGTCAGAAATAGTATACAATGCTTTTTTCTAATCTGTTTTGAAGTATATACACCAACTAAATATTCTCTCATGTAAAATACCAAAATTCTAATTTAGCGCGAATCGAATAAAATCTAAATAATATTTAGTTGCCCCAAAGTTAAAAGAAAATGGCTCTGAATACAGTCTGTTAGAAAAAATATACAATGCCTTATTCTACTCTATTTTAGATTATATAGACCAACATAGTATGCTCTCTAATGTAAAATACAGTAATTCTAATTTGACGTGAATCGAAAAAAATCTAAATATTATCTAGGCACCGTAATGTTAAAAGCAAAATTGCTATGAATAAAGTCTGTCAGAGAAAATATACAATGCCCATTTCTACTCTGTTTTCGAGTATATACACCAAGTCAATATGCCCTCTCATGAAAAATACAGAAATTCCATTATACGTGAATCAAAAGAAATCTAAATAATATCTAGGCACTCCAATGTTAAAAACAGTATTGCTCTGAATATAATCTGTCAGAAAAAATATACAATGCCATTTTCGACTCTGTTTATGAGTATTTACACCAACTCCATATGCTCTCTCATGTAAAATACAGAAATTCTATATTTAAGCGAATCGAAAAAAATCTAAATATAGGCCGGGCGCGGTGGCTCAAGCCTGTAATCCCAGCACTTTGGGAGGCCGAGGCGGGTGGATCACGAGGTCAACAGATCGAGACCATCCTGGTCAACATGGTGAAACCCCGTCTCTACTAATAAATTACAAAAAATTAGCTGGGCACGGTGGCGCGTGCCTGTAATCCCAGCTACTCAGGAGGCTGAGGCAGGAGAATTGCCTGAACCCAGGAGGCGGAGGTTGCGGTGAGCCGAGACTGCGCCATTGCACTCCAGCCTGGGTAACAAAAGCGAAACTCCGTCTCAAAAAAAAAAAAAAAATCTAAATATAATCTAGGCACACAAATCTAAAAAGCAAAATTGCTCTGAATATAATCTGTAAGAAAAATTATACAATACCTTATCCTACTCTGTTTTGAAGTATGTATACCAACTCAATATGCACTCTCATGTGAAATACAGAAATTCTATATTTAAGCAAATCAAAAAGAATCTAAATATTATCTAGGCACCCCAATCTTAAAAACAAAATTGCTCTGAATATAATCTGTCAGAAAAAATATACTATGCCCTATTCTACTGTGTTTTGAAGTATATACACCAACTCCATATGCTCTCTCATGTAAAATACAGAAATTCTATATTTAAGCAAATCGAAAAAAATCTAAATATTATCTAGGCACCGCAATTTTAAAAACAAAATTGCTCTAATTTTAATCTGTCAGAAAAAATATACAATGCCCTATTCTACTCTGTTTTGGAGTATATACACCAACTTAATATGCTCTCTCATGTAAAATACAGAAAGTCTATATTTACGTGAATGGAAAAAAATCTAAATATTATCTAGGCACACCAATGTTAAAAGCAAAATTGTTCTGAATATAATCCGTCAGAAAAAATATACAATGCTTTTTTTACTCTGTTTTGCAGTATATACACCAACTCAATATGCTCACTCATGTAAAATACCGAAATTCTAATTTTACACGAATCGAAAAAAATCTAAATATAAATTGCTCTGAATATAACCTGTCAGAGAAAATATACAATGCCCTATTCTACTCTGTTTTGGATTATATACACCAACTCCATATGTTCTCTAATGTAAAATACAGAAATTCTATATTTAAGCGAATCGAAAAAAATCTAAATATTATCTAGGCACACCAATGTTAAAAAAGCAAAATTGCTCTGAATATAATCTGTCAGCTAAAAATGCCCTTTTCTACTCTGTTTTGCAGTATATACTCCAACTCAATATGCTCTCTCATGTAAAATACCTAAATTCTAATTTTATGCGAATCGAAAAACATCTAAATTATATCTAGGCGCCCCAAGGTTAAAAGAAAATGGCTCTGAATATAGTCTGTTAGATAAAATATACAATGCCTTATTCTTCTCTGTTTTAGAGTATATACACCAACTCAGTGTGCTCTCTCATGTAAAATACAGAAATTATAATTTCACCCGAATCGAAAAAATCTAAATATTATCTAGGCACCTCAATATTAAAAACAAAATTGCTCGAAATATAATCTGTCAGAAAAAATATACAATTCCCTCTTCTACTCTGTTTTGGAGTATATACACCACTCCATATGCTCTCTCATGTAAAGTAGATAAATTCTATATTTAAGCAAATCGAAAAAAATCTAAATATTATCTAAGCACCCCAATGTTAAAAACAAAATTGCTCTAAATATAGTCTCTCAGAGAAAATATACAATGCCTTATTCTACTTTGTTATGGAGTATATACACCAACTCCATATGCTCTCTCATGTAAAATACAGAAATTCTATATTTAAGACAAAGGAAAAAAATCTAACTATTATCTAGGCATCCCAATGTTAAAAGCAAAATTGCTCTGAATATACTATGTCAGAAAATACATACAATGCCCTTGTCTACTCTGTTTTGGAGTATATACACCAACTCAATATGCTCTGTCATGTAAAATAACTGAATTCTAATTTTACGTAAATCGAAAAAAATCTAAATAATATCTAGTCGCCCCAAAGTTAAATGAAAATGGCACTGAATATAGTCTGTTAGAAAAAATACACAATGCCTTATTGTACTCTGTTTAAAAGTTTACACACCAATCCAGTATGCTCTCTCATGTAAAATACAAAAGTTCTAATTTTACGTGAACCGAAATAAATCTAAATAATATCTAGGCGCCTCAAAGTTAAAAGAAAATGGCTCTGAATATAGTCTGTTAGAAAAAATATACAATGCCTTATTCTACTCTGTTTTGGAGTATATACACCAACTCAGTATGCTCTCTCATGTAAAATACCGAAATTCCAATTTTACGCGAATCGAAAAAAATCTAAATATCTAGGTGCCCCAAAATTGAAAGGAAATGGCTCTGAATATAGTCTGTTAGAAAAAATATACAATGCCTTATTCTACTCTGTTTTGGAGTATATACACAAACTCAGTATGCACTCTCATGTAAAATAGAGAAATTCTAGTTTTACCCGAATCGAAATAATCTGAATATTATCTAGGCACCCCAATGTTAAAAAAAATATTGCTCTGAATATAATCTGTCAAAAAAATATAGAATACCTTATTCTACTCTGTTTTGGAGTATATACAACAACTCCATATACTGTCTCATGTAAAATACAGAATGTCTATATTTAAGCCAATCGAAAAAAATCTAAATATTATGTAGGCACCCAAATGTTAGAAGCAAAATTGCTCTGAATATAATTTCTCAGTAAAAATATACAATGCCCTTTTCTACTTTGTTTTGTAGTATATAAACCAACTCAATATGCTCTCTCATGTAAAACACAAAATTCTAATTTTAAGCGATTCGAAAAAAAATCGAAATAATATCTAGGAGCCCCAAAGTTAAAAGAAAATGGCTCCGAATTTAGTCAGTTAGAAGAAAAATACAATGCCTTATTCTACTTTGTTTTGGAGTATATACACCAACTCAGTTTGCTCTTCCATGTAAAATTCAGAAATTCTAATTTTACCAGAATCTAAAATATTGAAATATTATTTAGACACCATAATGTTAGAAGCAAAATGGCTATGAATATAATCTGTCAGAACAAATATACAATGGCCTTTTCTACTTTGTTTGGTAGTATATCAACCAACTCAATATGTTCTCTCATGTAATATTTCAAAATTCTAATTTTACGCGAATCAAAATAATCTAAATAATATCTAGGCGCCCCAAAGTTAAATGAAAATGGCTCTGAGTATAGTCTGTTAGAAAAAATATACAATGCCTTGTTCTACTCTGTGTTGGAGTATACACACCAACGCAGTATGCTCTCTCTTAAAATACAGAAATTCTAATTTTACTGGAATCGAAAAAATCTAAATATTACGTAGGCACCCCAATGTTAAAAACAAAATTACTTTGAATATAATCTGTCAGAAAAAATATACAATGCCCTATTCTACTCTGTTTTGGAGTATATACACCAACTCCATATGCTCTCTCATGTAAAATACAGAAATTTTATATTTAAGTGAATCGAAAAGAATCTAAATATTATCTAGGCACCCCAATGTTAAAAGCAAAATTGCTCTGAATATAATCTGTCCGAAAAAATATACAATGCCCTTTTCTATTTTGTTTTGTATTATATACAGCAACTCAATATGCTCTCTCATGTAAAATAGTTAAATTCTAATTTTACGTGAATTGAAAAAAATCTAAATAATATCTAGGCGGAACAAAGTTAAATGAACATGGCTCTGAATATAGTCTGTTAGAAAAAATATACAATGCCTTATTGTACTCTGATTCGGAGTATATACACCAACTCAGTGTATTTTCTCAGGTAAAATACAAAAATTATAATTTTACCTGAAATGAAAAAATCTAAATATTATCTAGGAATTGAATGTTAAGAACAAAATTGCTCAGAATATAATCTGTCAGAAAAAAATGCAATTCCCTATTATACTCTGTTTTGGAGTATATAAACCAACTCCCTATGCTCTCTCATGTAAAATACAGAAATTCTATAGTTAAGGGAATCGAAAAAAATCTAAATATTATCTAGGCACCCAAAGGTTATAAGATAAATTGCTCTGAATAAAATCTGTCAGAAAAAATATACAATGCCCTTTTCTACTTTCTTTTGGAGTATATACACCAACTCACTATGCTCTCTCATGTAAAATACCGAAATTCTAATTTTACGCAAATCGAAAAAAATCTAAATATTATCTAGGCACCCCAAATATAATAGAAAATGGCTCAGAATATAGTCTGTTAGAAAAAATATACAATCCCTTATTCTACTCTCTTTTGGAGTATATACACCAACTCACTATGTCTCTCATGTAAAATACTGAAATTCTAACTTTACTTGAATCGAATAAAATCTAAATATTATCTAGGCACCCCAATGTTAAAAGCAAAATTGCTCTGAATATAATATGTCAGATAAAATATACAATGGCCTTTTCTACTCTGTTTTGGATTATATACACCAACTCAATATGCTGTCTCATGTAAAATACCGAAATTCGAATTTTACCAGAATCAAAAAAATTTTAAATAATATCTAGGCACCCCATAGTTAAAAGTAATGGCTCTGAATAGAGTCCATTAGAAAAAATATACAATGCCTTCTTCTACTGTGTTTTGGAGTATATACACCAACTCAGTATAATCTCTTATGTAAAATATCGAAATTAAAATTTTACCCGAATCGAAAATATCTAAATATTATCTAGGGACCTCAGTGTTAAAAACAAGATTGCTCTGAACATAATCTGTCAGAAAATATATACAATGCCCTATTCTACTCTGTTTTGGAATATATAAACCAACTCCACATGCTCTATCATATAAAATACAGAAATTCTATATTTAAGCAAATAGAAATAAATCTAAATATTATCTAGGCACCCCAATATTAAAAAATAATTGCTCTGAATATAATCTGTCCGAAAAAAAAATACGATGCCCTATTCTACTCTGTTTTGGAGTATATACAACAACTCCATATGCTCTCTCATGTAAAAAAGAGATATACTGTATTTAATAGAATCTAAAAAACATCTCAATATTATCTAGGCACCCCAATGTTAAAAGCAAGATTTCTCTGAATATAATCTGTCAAAAAAATATACAATGCCCTTTTCTACTCTGTTTTCGAGTATATGAACAAACTCAATATGCTCTCTCATGTCAAATAGGGAACTTTTAATTTTATGTGAATCGAAAAAAATCTAAATATTATCTAGACACCACAATGTTAAAAGAAAAATTGCTCCGAATATATTCTGTCAGAAAAAATATACAATGCCCTTTTCTACTCAGTTTTGGAGTATATACACCAACTCAATATGCTCTCTCATGTGAAACACAGAAATTCTAATTTTACGCAAATCGAAAACAATCTAAATAATACCTAGTCTCCCCAAAGATAAAAAAAAAATGGGTCTAAATATAGTCTGTTAGAAAAAATACACAATGCCTTATTCTACTCTGTTTTGGTGCATATACACCAACTCAGCATGCTCTCTAATGTAAAATACCGAAATTCTAATTATACGTGAATCGAAAATAATCTAAATATTATCTAGGCACCCGAATGTTAAAAGCAAAATTACTCTGAATATAATCTGTCAGAAAAAATATACAATGCTTTTTTCTATTCTGTTTTGGAGCATATACACCAACTCGATATGCTGTCTCATGTAAAATACCGAAATTTTTATTTTACGCGAATCAAAAAAAATCTAAATAATATCTAGGCGCCCCAAAGTCAAAAGAAAATGGTTCTGAATATAGTCTGTTAGAAAAAATATACAATGCCTTATTTTACTCTGTTTTGGAGTATATACACCAACTCAGTATGCTCTCTCATGTAAAATACCGAAATTCTAATTTTACCCAAATCGAATAAATCTAAATATTATCTAGGCACCCCAATGTTAAAAGAAAAATTGCTCTGAATATACTCTGTCAGAAAATATATACAATGCCCTTTTCGACTCTGTTTTGGAGTATATACACCAACTCAACATGCTCTCTCATGTAAAATACCGAAATTCTAATTGTACGCGAATCAAAAAAAATCTAAATAATATCTAGGCACCCCAAAGTTAAAGAAATGGCTCTGAATATAGTCTGTTAGAAAAAATACACAATGCCTGATTCTACTCTGTTTTGTAGTATATACACCAACTCAATAGGACCTCTCATGTAAAATACCGAAATTAAAATTTTACATGAACAGAAAAAAATCCAAATAATATCTAGGCACCTTAAAATTAAAGAAATGGCTCTGAATATAGTCTGTTAGAAAAAATATACAGTCCCCTATTCTACTCTGTTTTGGAGTATATACACCAACTCCATATGCTCTCTCATGTAAAACACAGAAATTCTATATTTAAGTGAATCGAAAAAAATATAAACATTATCTAGGCATCACAATGTTAAAAACAAAATTGCTCTAAATATAGTCTGTCAGAAAAAAAAATACAATGTTTTATTCTACTCTGTTTTGGAGTATATACACCAACTCCATATGCTCTCTCCTGTAAAACACAGAAACTCTATATTTAAGCGAATCGAAAAAAATCTAAACATTATCTAGGCATCACAATGTTAAAAACAAAATTTCTCTGAATATAATCTGTCAGAAAAAATACACAATGCCCTTTTCTACTCTGTTTTCTTGTATATACACCAACTCAATATGCTCTCTCATGTAATATACAGAAATTCTAATTTTAACAGAAACAAAAAAATCCAAATATTATATAGGCACCCCAATGTTAAAAGCCAAATTGCTCTGACTATAATCTGTCAGAAAAAATATACAATGCCCTTTTCTACCCTATTTTGTAGTATATACACCAACTCAGTATGCTCTCTCATGTAAAATACGGAAATACTGTATTTAAGTGAATCGAAAAAATCTAAATATTATCTAGGCACAATAAAATTAAAAGAAATTGGCTCTGAATATAGTCCGATAGAAACAATATACAATGTCTTATTCTACTCTGTTTTGGAGTACATACACCAACTCAGTATACTTTCTCATGTAAAATACAGAAATTCTAATTTAACCCGAATCGAAAAAATCTAAATATTATGTAGGCATCTCAATGTTAAAACAAAATTGCTCTTAATATAATCTCTCAGAAAAAATATACAATGCCCTATTCTACTCTGTGTCATAGTATACACACCAACTTCATATGCTCTCTCATGTAAAATACAGAAATTCTAATTTTACGCAAATCGAAAAAAATCTAAATAATATTTAGGCGACCCAAAGGTAAAAGAAAATGGCGCTGAATATAGTCTGTTAGAAAAAATATACAATGCCTTATTCTACTCTGTTTTGGAGTATATACACCAACTCAGTGTGCTCTCTCATGTAAAATACAGAAATTCTAATTTTACCCGAATTGAATAAATCTAAATATTATCTATGCACATTAATGATTAAAGCAAAATTACTCTGAATATAGTCTTTCAGAAAAAATATACAATACCCTTCTCTACTCTGTTTTGTAGTATATACACGAACTCAATATGTTCTCTCATGTAAAATGCCGAAATTCTAATATTACGCTAATCGAAAAAAATCTAAATGATATCTAGGCGCCCCAAACTTAAAAGAAAATGTCTCTGAATATAGTCTGCTAGAAAAAATATACAATGCCTTATTTTACTTTTTTTTGGAGTATATACACCAACTCAGTATGCTCTCTCATGTAAAATACAGAAATTCTAAATTTATTGGAATCGAAAAAAATCTAAATATTATTTGGGCACCCCAATATTATAAACAAAATTTCTCTGAATATAATCTGTCAGAAATAATGTACAATGCCCTATCATACTCTGTTTCGTAGTATATACACCAACTCCGTATGCTCTCTCATGTAAAATTAAAGAAATTTTATATTTAAGCGAATTGAAAAAAATCTAAATATTCTCTAGGCACCCCAATGTTAAAAGCGAAATTACTCTGAATATAATCTGTCAGAAAAAATATACAATGCCCTTTTCTACTCTGTTTTGAAGTATATACACCAACTCAGCATGCTCTCTCATGTAAAATAACGAAATTCTAATTTTAATTGAATCGAAACAAATCTAAATATTAACTAGGCACCCCAATGTTAAAAGCAAAATTGCGCTGAATATAATCTGTCATAAAAAATATACAATGCCCTTTCCTACTCTGTTTTGAATTATATACACCAACTCAATATGCTCTCTCATGTAAAACACAGAAATTATAATTTTACCCGAATTGACAAAATCTAAATATTATCTAGGCAGCCCAATGTTAAAAACAAAATTGCTCTGAATATAATCTGTCAGATAAAATATACAATGCCTTATTCTAGTCTGTTTTGGAGTATATACACCAACTCAATATGCTCTCTCATGTAAAAAACAGAAATTCTATATTTAAGCGAATCGAAAAAAATCTAAATATTATCTATGCACCCCAATGTTAAAAGCAAAATTGCTCGTAGTATAATCTGTCAGAAAAAATATACAATGTTTTTTTCTACTCTGTTTTGGAGTATATACACCAACTCAATATCCTCTCTTGTAAAATATCGAAATTCTAATTTTACACGAATCGAATAAAATCTAAATAATATCTAGACGTCCTAAATTTAAAAGATAATGGCTCTGAACATAGTCTGTTAGAAAAAATATACAATGTCTTATTCTACTCTGTTTTGGAGTATATACACCAACTCAGTATGCTCTCTCGTGTAAAATACAGAAATTTTAATTTTACCTGAATTGAAAAAATCTAAATATTATGTAGGCACCTCAATGTTAAAACAAAATTGCTCTGAATATAATCTGTCAGAAAATATATACAATGCCCTATTCTACTCTGCTTTGGAGTATATAAACCAAGTCATTATGCTCTCTCATGTAAAATACCGTAATTCTAAATTTAAGTGAATCGAAAAAAAATCCAAATATTATCTAGGAACCCCAATGTTAAAGGCAAAATTGCTCTGAATATAATCTGTCAGACAAAATATACAATGCCGTTTTCTACTCTGTTTTGTAGTATATTCTTAACTCAATATGCTCTCTGATGTAAAAAACTGAAATTCTAAATTTACGCGAAGCGAAAAAAATCTAAATAATATCTAGGCGACCCAAACTTTAAAAAAAATGGCTCTGAATATTCTCTGTTAGGAAAAATATACAATGCCTTATTGTACTCCGTTTTGGAGTATATACACCAACTCAGTATGCTCTCTCATGTAAAATACAGAAATTCCAATTTTACCCGAATCTAAAAAATCTAAATATTATCTAGGCACCAAATGATAAAAGAAAAATTGCTCTGAATATAGTCTGTCCGAAAGAATATAAAATACCCTTTTCTACTCTTTTTTGTAGTATATACACCAACTCAATATGCTCTATTGTGTAAAATACAGAAATTCTAATTTTACCCGAATCAAAAAACCTAAATATTACCTAGACACCCCAATGTTAAAAGCGAAATTGCTCTGAATATAATCTGTCAGAAGAAATATACAATGCCCTTTTCTACTCTGTTTTCTAGTATATACCCCAACTCAATATGTTCCCTCATGTAAAATACCGAAATTTTAATTTTACGTGAAGCGAAAAAAATCTAAATAATATCTAGGTGCCGCAAACCTAAAAGTAAATGGCTCTGAATATAGTCTGTTAGAAAAAATATACAGTGCCATATTCTACTGTGTTATGGAGTATATACACCAACTCAGTATGCTCTCTCATGTAAAATACAGAAATTCTAATTTTACCCGAATCGACAAAATCTAAATATTATCTATGAAGCCCAATATTAAAAAGAAAACTGCTCTGAATGTAGTCTGTCAGAAGAAATATACAATGCCCTATTCTACTCGACTTTGGAGTATATACACCAACTCAGTATGCTGTCTCATGTAAAATACAGAAATTCTAATTTCACGTGAATCGATAAAAATCTAAATAATATCTAGGGGCCCCAAAGTTAAAAGAAAATAGCTCTGAATATAATCTGTTAGAAAAAATACACAATGCCTTATTCTACTCTGTTTTGGAGTATATACACCAACTCAGTATGCTCTCTCATGTAAAACACCGAAATTCTAATTTTAAGTGAATCGAAAAAAATCTAAATATTATCTAGGCACCCCAATGTGAAAAGCATAATTTCTCAGAATATAATCTGTCAGAAAAATATACAATGCCCTTTTCTACTCTGTTTTGGAGTATATACACCAATTCAATATGCTCTCTCATGTAAAATAACGAAATTCTAATTTTACGCAAATCGAAAAAAATCTAAATAATATCTAGGCGTTCCAAAGTTAAAAGAAAATGGCTCTGAATATACTCTTTTAGAAAAAATATACACTGCCTTATTCTACTCTGTTTTGGAGTATATACACCAACTGAGTATGCTCTCACATGTAAAATACAGAAATTCTAAGTTTACGTGAATAGAAAGAAATCTAAATATTATCTAGGCACCCCAATGTTAAAAGCAAAATTGCTCTGAATATAATCTGTCAGAGAAAATGTACAATGCCCTTTTCTACTCATTTTTGTAATATATACACCAAATCAATATGCTCTCTCATGTAAAATACCGAAATTCTAATTTCACACAAATCGAAAAAGATCTAAATAATATCTAGGTGCCCCAAAGTTAAAGGAAAGTGACTCTGAATATAGTCTGTTAGAAAAAATATGCAATGCCTTATTCTACTCTGTTTTGGAGTATATACACAAACTCAGTATGCTCTCACATGTAAAACACCGAAATTCTAATTTTACGTTAATCCAACAAATCTACATATTATCTAGGCACCCCAATGTTAAAAGCAAAATTGCTCTGAAAATAAAGTGTCAGAAAAAATATAGAATGCCATTTTCTACTCTGTTTTTGAGTATATACACCAACTCAATATTCTTTTTCATATAAAATACCGAAATTCTAATTTTACGTGAATTGAAAAAAATCTAAACAATATCTAGTCGTCCCAATGTTAAAAGTAAATGGCTCTGAATATAGTCTGTTAGAAAAAATATACAATGCCCTATTCTACTCTGTTTTGGGGTATATAGACCAACTACATATTCTCTCTTTTGTAAAATACAGAAATTCTATATTGAAGCAAATCGAAAAAAATCTAAATATTATCTAGGCATCCCAATGTTAAAAACAAAACTGCTCATAATATAATCTGTCAGAAAAAATATACAATGCCCTATTCTACTCTGTTTTGGAGTATATACACCAACTCAGTATGCTCTCTTATGTAAAATACAGAAATTCTATATTTAAGCGAATCGAAAAAAATCTAAGTATCATCTAAGCACCCCAATATTAAAAACAAAATTGCTCTGAATATAATCTGTCAGAAAATATATACAATGCCGTCTTCTACTTGGTATCGGAGTATATACACCAACTCCATATGCTCTCTCATGTAAAATACAGAAATTCTATATTTAAGCAAATCAAATAAAATCTAAGTATTATCTAGGCACCCCAATGTTAAAAGCAAAATTGCTCTGAATATAATCTGTCAGAAAAAAACTACAATGCCCTTTTCTACTCTGTTTTGGACTATATACACCAACTCAATATGCTCTCTTATGTAAAATACAGAAATTCTAATTTTACACGAATCGAAAAAAATCTAAATAGTATCTAGGCGACCCAAAGTTAAAAGAAAATGACTCTGAATATAGTCTTTTAATAATAATATACAATGCCTTATTCTACTCTGTTTCGGACTATATACACCAACTCAGTATGCTCTCTCATGTAAAATATAGAAATACTAATTTTACCCGAATCGAAAAAATCTAAATATAATCTAGGCACCTCAATGTTAAAAACAACATTGGTCTGAATATAATCTGTCAGAGAAAATATACAATGGCCTATTCTATTCTGTTTTGGAGTATATACACCAACTCCTTATGCTCTCTCATGTAAAATACCGAAATTCTATATTTAAGTGAATCGAAAAAAATCTAAGTATTATCTATGCACACCAATGTTAAAAACAAAATTGCTCTGAATATAATCTGTCAGAACAAATATACAATGCCCTTTTCTACTCTGATTTGGAGTTTATACAGCAACTCAATAGGCTCTCTCATGTACAATACCGAAATTCTAATTTTGGGCGAATCGAAAAAAATCTAAATAATATCTAGGCGGCACAAAGTTAAAAAAAAGTCTCTGAATATATTCTGTTAGAAAAAATATACAATGCCTTATTCTACTCTGTCTTGGAGTATATACACCTACTCAGCGTGCTCTCTCATTTAAAATACTGAAATTCTAATTTTACTTGAATCGAACATTCTACATATTATCTCGGCACCCCAATGTTAAATACAAAATTATACTTAATATAATCTGACAGAAAAAATATACAACGCTTTACTCTACTCTCTTTTGGACTATATACAACAACTCCATATGCTCTCTCATGTAAAACACAGAAATTCGGTATTTAAGCGAATTGAAAAAAATCTAAATATTATCTAGGCACCTCAATGTTAACAACAAAATTACTCTGAATATAGTCTGTCAGAAAAAATGTACAATGCCCTATTCTCATCTGTTTTGGAGTATATACACCAACTCCATATGCTCTCTCATGTAAAATACAGAAATTTTATATTTAAGCGAATCGAGAAAAATCTAAATATTATCTAGACACCCCAATGTTAAAAGCAAAATCGCTCTGAATATAATCTGTCAGAAAAAATATACAATGCCCTATTCTACTTTGTTTTGGAGGATATACACCAACTCCATATGCTCTCTCATGTTAAATACAGAAATTCTATATTTAAGCAAATAAAAAAAAATCTAAATATTAAATAGGCACACCCATGTTAAAAACAAAATTGCTCTGAAAATAATCTGTCAGAAAAAATATACAATGCCCTTTTCTAGTCTGATTTGGAGTATATACACCAACTCAATAGGCTCTCTCATGTACAATACCGAAATTCTAATTTTAGGCAAATTGAAAAAAATCTAAATAATATCTAGGCGCTTCAAAGTTAAAAGAAAATGGCTCTGAATATAGACGGTTATAAAAAATACAATGTCTTATTCTACTTTGTTTTGGAGTATATACACCAATTCAGTATGCTCTCTCATGTGAAATACAGAAATTCTAATATTACGTGAATCAAATAAAATCTAAATATTATCTAGGCACCCCAATGTCAAAAGCAAAATTGCTCTGAATATAATATGTCAGAAAAAATATACAATGCCTTATTCTACTCTTTTTTGTAGTATATACACCAACGCAATATGCTCTCTTATGTAAAATACCGAAATTCTAATTTTACGTGAATCGAAAAAAATCTAAATAATATCAAGTCCCACCAACGTTAAAAGAAAATGGCTCTGAATATAGTCTGTTAGAAAAAATACACAATGCCTTATTCTACTCTGTTTTTTGAGTATATACACCAACTCCATATGCTCTCTCAGGTAAAATACCGAAATTCTAATTTTACCCAAATCCAAAAAATCTAAATATTATCTAGGCACACCAATGTTAAAAACAAAATTGCTCTGAATATAATCTGTCAGAAAAAATATGCAATGCCCTTTTCTACTCTATTTTGGAATATATAAACCAACTAAATGTGCTCTCCCATGTAAAATAACAAAATTTTAATTTTACGCCAATCGAAAATACCTAAATAATATTTACGAGCCCGAAAGCTAAAAGAAAATGGCTCTGAATATAGTCTGTTAGAAAACTAATACAATGCCTTATTCTACTCTGTTTTGGAGTATATACACCAACTCCATAGGCTCTCTAATTTAAAATACTGAAATTTTATATATAAGCAAATCGAAAAAAATCTAAATATTATCTAGGCACCCCAATGTTAAAAGCAAAATTTCTCTGAATATAATATGTCAGAAAAAATATACAATGCTTTTTTCTACTCTGTTTTTGAGTGTATACACCAACTCAATATGCTCTCTCATGTAAAATAAGGAAATTCTAATTTTACGTGAACCGAAAAAAATCTAAATAATATCTAGGCTCCTGAAAGTAAAAAAAAAAATGGCTCTGAATATAATGTGTCAGAAAAAATATACAATGCCCTATTCTACTCTGTTATGGAGTATATACACCAACTCAGTATGCTCTCTCATGGAAAATACTGAAATTCTAATTTGACGCGAATCGAAAAAAATCTAAATATTATCTAGGCAACCCAATCTTAAAAGCAAAATTTCTCTGAATATCATCTGTCAGAAAAAATATAAAATGCTTATTTCTACTCTGTTTTGGAGTATATATACCAAATCAATATGCTCTGTCATGTAAAATACCGAAACTCTAATTTGACGCAAATCGAAAAAAATCTAAATAGTAACTAGGCGCCCCAAAGTTAAAAGAAAATGGCTCTGAATATAGTCTGTTAGAAAAAATATACAATGCCTTATTCTACCGTGTTTTGGAGTATATACAGCAACTCAATATGTTCTCTCATGTAAAATACCGAAATTCTAATTTTACGTGAATCAAAAAAAATCTAAATATTATTTACGCACCTCAATGTTAAAAGTAAAATTGCTCTTAAAATAATCTGTCAGAAAAAATATACAATGCCTAATTCTACTTAGTTTTGGATTATATACATCAACTCCATATGCTTTCTCATGTAAAATACAGAAAATCTATATTTAAGCGACTTGAAAAAAATCTAAATACTATATAGGCACCCCAACGTTAAAAGCAATATTGCTCTGAATATAATCTGTCAGAAAAAATATACAGTTCTTCTTTCTACTTTTTTTTGTAGTATATACACCAACTCAATATGCTCTCTCATGTAAAATACCGTAATACTAATGTTACGCAAATCAAAAAAAATCTAAATAAATCTAGGTGCCCCAAAGTTAAAAGAAAATGGCTCTGAATATAGTCTGTTAGAGAAAATATACAATGCCTTATTCAACTCTGTTTTCGAGTATATACACCAACTCAATATGCTGCCTCAAGTAAAATACCGAAATTCTAATTTTACGTGAATCGAAAATAATCTAAATATTATCTAGGCACCCCAATGTTAAAAACGAAATTGCTCTGAATATAATCTGTCAGAAAAAATGTACAATGCGCTATTCTACTCTGTTTTGGAATATATACACCAACTATATATGCTCTCTCATGTAAAACAGAAAAAATCTATATTTAAGTGAATCAAAATATCTAAATATTATCTAGGAACCGCAATGTTAAAAAGAAAATGCTCTAAATATAATCTGTCAGAAAAAATATACAATGCTTATTTCTACTCGGTTTTGGAGAATATACACCAACTCAATATGCTCTCTCATGTAAAATATCGAAACTCTAATTTTACATGAATCGATAATAATCTAAATAATATCTAGGCACGCCAAAGTTAAAAGAAAATGGCTCTGAATATAGTCTGTTAGAAAAAAGATACAATGCCTTATTCTACTCTATTTTGGAGTATATACAGCAACTCAGTATGCTCTCTCATGTAAAATACCGAAATTCTAATTTTACGTGAATCAAAAAAAATCTAATTATGAACTAGGCACCCCAATGTTAAAATAAAAATTGCTCTGAATATAATCTGTCAGAAAAAAATACAATACCCTTTTCTATTTTGTTTTGGAGTATATACACTAACTCAATATGCTCTCTCGTGTAAAATACAGAAATTTTAACTTTACGCGAAGCGAAAAAAATCTAAATAATATCTAGGCGCCCCAAATTAAAATAAAATGGCTCTGAATATAGTTTGTTACAAGAAATATAAAATGCCTTATTCTACTCTTTGTTGGAGTATATACACCAACTCAGTATGCTCTCTTATGTAAAATACTGAAATTCTAATTTTTCCCGAATCGAAAAAATCTATATATTATCTAGGCACTTGAATGTTAAAAGCAAAATTTCTATGAATATAATTTGTCAGAAAAAATATACAATGCCCTATTATAATCTCTTTTGGAGTATATACACAAACTCCATATGCTCTCTCATGTAAAACACAGAAATTCTATACTTAAGCGAATCGAAAAAAATCAAAATAATATCTACACACCCCAATGTTAAAAACAAAATTTCTCTGTATATAATCTGACTTAAAAAATATACAATGCCCTATTCTACTTTGTTTTGGAGTATATACACCAACTCCATATGCTCTCTCATGTAAAATACATAAATTCTATATTTAAGCGAATCAAAAAGAATGTAAATATTATCTAGGCAACCCAATGTTTAAAGCAAAATTGCTCTAAATATAATCTGTCAGAAAAAATACACAATGCCATTTTCTACTCTGTTTTGGAGTATATACACCACCTCAATATACTCTCTCATGTAAAATACCGAAATTCTAATTGTACACGAATCGAAAAAAATCTAAATAATAGCTAGGTGCCTTAAAGTTAAAAGAAAATGGCTCTGAATATAGTCTGTTAGAAAAAATGTACAATGCCTTACTCTACATTTTTTTGGAGTATATACACCAACTCCATATGCTCTCTCATGTGAAATACAGAAATTCTATATTTAACCGAATCGAAAAACATCTAAATATTACCTAGGAACCCCAATGTTAAAAAAAAACTGCTCTGAATATAATCTGTCAGAAAAAATATACAATGCCCTTTTCTACTCTTTATTGTAGTATATACACCAACTCAATATGCTCTCTCATGTAAAATACCGAAATTCTAATTTTACGCAAAACGAAAAAAATCTAAGTAATATTTAGGCGCCACAAAGGTAAAAGAAAACGGCTCTGAATATCGTCTGTTAGAAAAAATATACACTGCCTTATTCTACTGTGTTTTGGAGTATATAAACCAACTCACTATGCTCTCTCATGTAAAATACCGAAATTCTAAATTTACGTGAATCAAAAAAAAATCTAAATATTATCTAGGTACCCCAACGTTAAAAGCAAAATTTCTCTGAATATAATCTGTCAGAAAAAATATACAATTTTCTTTTCTACTCTGTTTTGGAGTATATACACCAAGTCAATATGCTCTGTCATGTAAAATTCTGAAATTCTAATTATACACGAATCGAAAAACATCTAAATATTATCTAGGCAACCCAATGTTAAAAAAAATGGCTCTGAATATAATCTGTCAGAGAAAATATACAATGCCCTTTTCTACTCTGTTTTGGAGTACATACACCAACTCAATATGCTCTCTCATGTAAAATACCTAAATTCTAATTTTACGCGAGTCGAAAAAAAAACAAATATCATCTAGGCACCCCAATGTTAAAAGCAAAATTGCTCTAAATATAATCTGTCAAAAAAAATATACAATGCCCTTCTCTATTCTGTTTTGGTGTATATACACCCACTCAATATGCTGTCTCATGTAAAATACCGAAATTATAAATGTACATGAATCGATAAAAATCTAAATATTATCTAGGCACCCCAATCTTAAAAGCAAAATTGCTCTGAAAATAATTTGTTAGAAAAAATCTACAATGTTCTATTCTACTCTGTTTTGGAGTATATACACCAACTTAATATGCTCTCTCATGTAAAATACTGAAATTCTAATTTTACGTGAATCGAAAAAAAATATAAGTATTATCTAGGTACCCCAATTTTAAAAGCAAAATTGCTCTGAATATAATCTGTCAGAAAAAATATACAATGCCCTTTTCTACTCTGTTTTGGAGTATATCCTCCAACTCAATATGCTCTCTCATGTTAAATACGGATATTCTAATTTTACCCGAAAGGAAAAAAAATCTAAATATTATCTAGACACCCCAATGTTAAAAGCAAAATTCCTGTGAATATAATCTGTCAGAGAAAATATACAATGCCCTTTTCTACTCTGTTTTGGAGTATATACACCAACTCAATATGCTCTCTCATGTAAAATACCAAAATTGTAATTTTACGCGAATCGAAAAATATCTAAATATTATCTAGGCACCCCAATGTTAAAAGAAAATGGCTCTGAATATAATCTGTCTGAAAAAGTATACAATGCCCTTTTCTACTTTGTTTTGGAGTATATACACCAACTCATTATGCTCTCTTATGTAAAATACCGAAATTCTAAGCTGACGGGAATCGAAGAAAATCTAAATATTATCTAGGCACCCCAATGTTAAAAGCAAAATGACTCTGAATATAATCTGTCAGAAAAAATATTCAATGCCCTTTTCTACTCTGTTTTGGAGTATATACATCAACTCAATATGCTCTCTCAATTAAAATACCAAAATTATAAATTTGTGCTATTCGAATAAAATCTAAATATTATCTAGGCACCCCAAGGTTAAAAGAAAATGGCTCTGAATATAATCTGTCAGAAAAAATATGCAATGCCTTATTCTACTCTGTTTTTGAGTATATACACCAACTCAATATGCTCTCTCATGTAAAATAAAGAAAATCTAATTTAAGCCAATCGAAAAAAATCTAAATATTATCTAAGCATTTCAATGTAAAATGCAAAATTTCTCTGAATATAATCTGTCAGAGAAAATGTACAATGCTTTTTTCTACTCTGTTTTGGAGTATATACACCAACTGAATATGCTCTCTCTTGTGAAATACCAAAATTCTAATCTTACACGAACCGAAATAAATCTAAATATTTTCTAGTCATTCCAATGTTAAAAGCAAAATTTCTCTGAATATAATCTGTCAGAATAAATATACAATGCTCTTTTCTACTCTGTTTTGGAGTATATATACCAACTCAATATGCTCTCTCATGTAAAATACCGAAATTATAAATTTACGCTAATCGAATGAAATCTAAATATTATCTAGGCACCCCAATGTTAATAGCAAAATGTCTTTCAATATAATCTGTCAGAAAAAATATACAATGCTGTTTTCTACTTTGTTTTGGAGTGTATACACCAACTCAATATGCTCTCTTATGTAAAATACCAAAATTGTAAATTTATGTGAATCGAAAAAAATCTAAGTATTATCTAGGCTCCCCAATGTTTAAAGCAAAATTCCTCTGAATATATTCTGTCAGAAAAAATATACAATGCCCTTTTTTACTCTGTTTTGCAGTATATACACAAACTCAATATGCTCTCTCATGTAAAATACCCAAATCCTAACATTACTCTCAGTATCTCATAAAGTGCACAAGACCCCCGTGATGATGTTTTTTATAACTTGAGGATTACAGATGACATTACTCACGATATGACTGCGGCTGTATGCCGGTCCTGTGATAATGTTTCTTATATCCAGATAAGGAGAGGAGAATGTTTCTGCCCATAGGCAAATCCTCTGAATACGGCAAGAGGAGTACACCGTGCTGTGGTATGGTCACTAATGTAAACAAGAAAGCAATTATATTGAATTAAATCTTGCAAGGTGTTTACCCCCCCTATAATTTTTCTTCTCATTTCAAGGGGGTGAGGAAGACATTTTTGTCAAAATGGTGGAGGTGTAACTACAGCTATTGCCTACTATATAATAAAAAAGGATAAAATTATTATTTACATATGATATGATTGCCAGTATCATATTACACCACATTTTCAAAATATCTTGGCCCCAGCAGCTGTGGGCATGGCAGCCAAGCGAGGGTGTCCCTATGCAACCAGGTTGGGCATTGCAGCTGCTACGGGCCCTCTGTGGTTTGTCTGGGGGCTGCTACGGGCCCTCTGGCGGTGGCTGTGGTAACAAGCAAATAGCCAGAGGGTCTCTCAACATCCAGGGAGGGCCTGGCGGCTGCTACTGACACTCTGGCAGGGGCTATGGGCACAGCCACCTAACCAGGGAGTCCCTACGTTGCCAGGGTGGAGCTGGAAGCTGCTATAGGCCCTTTGGAGGGAGGTGGGGGGATACCCTGCTGTTCACAGGTACACAGTTTGCACCTATTTCTACATGTGTAGATCGTTTACATAATGGGCACATATTTGTACACATGTACATATGTTATTATCACAATAAACATATATGTACATAATATGTGTACAATAAATATGTACTTTATACGTACCTAATATAAACAATATGTACTTTTTGGTGATATTATGTGATATCTACATATTATTGATTATATATCTTATTGTGATAATATGTATGTTACCACTGAAATTTTTAGAAATGTACATAGAGTACACTTCATGTACCTATGCATTGTGTACACATTATAGAAATAAATAGGTACATATTTTACAGATGATGTACATTTTTTCTACATGTGTATTTTGTACACATATGTACAGCAGAGTAAATGTACAGACTATACCTATTTTATACATTTATTGTGATATGTCAATAAATGTACACATGAGTACATTCTGGGATATAATTTTTGGCATATTAGATAGGAATTACACCGGTGACCAAAGTGGGTTTACACCCAGGTGCGCACATAGTTTATACATGTACATGTTGTGCATATTATGTACTCATGTACAGAATGTACATGTCTACATTATATATACATAGGTGTACGCAGCATACATATGTACATACTGTGCACACATACGTACACATGCATATATTGTACATCTGTATATAATGGGTACATGATGTACATGTGTACACATATCACAATAAATGTAAATATACATAATGTTTGCAATATGTACGTTTATATTATGTATTACGTTTACTGTGATTATATATGCTGTTGTGATATGATATCATTGTGACATTACAAATGTACATATTATACACATTATGTACCTATGCATTGTGCACAGATTATAGAAATATAAAGAAACATATTTTACAGGTTATGTACATTTTATTTACTTGTGTATTGGGTACACAGAGTAAATGTACAGATCTTACTTTATACATTTATTGTGATATGTAAATAAATGTACACATTATGGGTACATTCTGTGATATTACATTTAGAATATAAGATAGAAATTACTCTGGTTACCAAAGTGGGTGTAAACTTATGTGTGCACATATTTTGTACATGTACATACTGTGCATATTATGTACTTGTGTACAGAACGTAAATATCTACATTATGTGTATGTATGGGTACAGAGCGTACATATGTACATACTATGTACATATATCTACACCTGAATTTATTGTACATCCGTACATAATGGGTCCATGCTGTACATGTAAACACATCGTCATACCACAATAAATGGAAATGTACATAATGTGTGAAATACGTACATTTATATTATGTATTACATGTGTATTGTGATTGTATATGCTGTTCTGATATCATTGTGATATTACAAATGTACATATTGTACACATTATGGACATACCTATTGTGTACATATTATGTACACATAAAGGTACATATTGTACAGATTATGTATATTTATTGTACATCTGTATGGTGCACACATATGTACATCACAGTCAACGTACATATGGTACCTATTCTGTGCATTGTTTGTAATATTTCAGTAAGAGTACACATTATAAGTATATTCTGGGATATGATTTTTAGTATGTTAGATAAAAATTACTTTCAATATCAAAGTGGGTATACACTGATGTATGTCCATTTTGTGATATTATCCATCATATCCTGAGTAGGTATTTCTCTCATTGTGAAAGCAGGTTTACACTCTCGGATTGCTCCAATATCAAGGCAAACTAAAACTCGTCTGTGATGTAGTTAATAATATCCTGAGGACAAAGGATGACCATACCCTGAATATCGCAGGAAGTGTACACCACCACTGTAGTATTGTTTCTAATGTTCAAAAACGGAAAGGATATTACTCCAAATATCTCAGAAAGCACACAAGCCCCCCGTGATATTGTTTCTAATAACTAGAGAATTACAGATGACATTACCCACGACGTGACTGGGGCTGTACTCTGGTCCTGGAATATTGTTCCTAATATCCAGAGAAGGAGAGGAAAATGTTGCTGCCCATAGGGAAATACTCTTAATACGGCAAGAGGTGTACACCATGCTTTGATATGGTCACTAATGTAAGCAAGAAAACAATTACATTGAATTAAGCATTGCAAGGAATGAAACTCCCCTATGATTTTCATTCTAATGTCAATGGGGGTGAGGATGACATTTTTGTCAATATGGCAGAGGTGTCACTGGAGCTATTGCCTAATATACAAAAAAAAGAATAAGATTATCATTTTTATATAATATGGTTGCCAGTATCATATTACACCGGATTTGCAAAATAGCTGGGCCTCAGCAGCTGTGGGCAGAGCCCACAAGCGAGGGGACCCCTAAGCAGCCAGGGTGGGCCTGGGGGCTGCTCTGGGCTTTTTGGTGGGGTCTGTGAGCACATCGACCCAGCCAGGGGTCCCCGAGCAGCCATGGTTGGCCTGGGGGCCGCTACGGGCACTCTGGCATGGGCTGTGGGCACAGACACCTAGTCAGGGGGTCCCTAAGCAGCCAGGGTGGGCATGGGGGCTGCTACAGGCATTCGAGCAGTGTTTGTGGGCACAGCCCAATTGCCAGGGGGTCTCTAAGCAGCCAGGCTGGGCCTGGGGGCTGCTATAAGGGGGGCTTTGGTAATAGCGTGCTGTGCATCGGTACATAGTTTGCACCTATTACTACATGTGTAAATAGTTTTATTATCGGGCATATATATGTACATGCGTACATATGGTGTTATCACGATAAATTTATATTTACATAATATGTGCAAAATACATATGTACCTAATGCATACCTAATGTGTACAATATGTACTTTTTTGTAATATTAGACAATATATATTACTGTGATTATATATCTTATTGTGATTAAATATATTTTATCACTAATATTTTAAGGAATGTGCATAGTGTACACATTATATACCTATGTATTGTGTACACAATATAGAAATATATAGGTACATATTTTACAGATTAGGTACACTTTTTCTACATGTGTATTGTGTACACCTATGCACAGCAGAGTAAATGTACAGACTGTACCTGTTTTATACATTTCTTGTGATATGCCAATAAATGTACACATTATGAGTACATTCTAAAATATAATTTTTACCATATTATAAATTACTCCATTGACCAAAGTGGGTGTACACCCAGGTGTGTACATAGTTTATACGTGTACATATTGTGCATATTAGGTACTCATGTACAAAATGTACATGTCAACATTATATGTATTTATGTGTACATAGTGTGCAAATGTACATACGGTTCACACATATGTACATGTGCACATTTTGTACATGTGTACATAATGGGTACATGATGTGCATGTGTACACACCGTGATACCACAATAAATGTAAATGTACACGATGTGTGCAATATGTACATTTATATTATGTATTACTTGTGTATTGTGATTTTATATGCTGTTGTGATTATATGATATCATTGTAATATTACAATAAATATACCTATTGCACACATTTCGTACATACGTATTGTGTACACATTATGTACCTGTAATTGCACATATTGTACAGATTATGTACGTTTTTGGTACATCTGTATTGTGTATACATATGTACATAACACTATGTACATATGGTATGTATTCTGCACATTGATTGTAACATCTCAATAAGTGTACACATTATGAGTATATTGTGATATATGATTTTTAGTATATTAGATAAACATTTCTTTCTATATCAAAGTGAGTATACACCCATGTGTGTCCATTTTTTGATATTATCCATCATATTTTAAGTAGATATTACTCTCATTTTAAAAGCAAGTGTTCACTCTGTGATTGTTCCAATATCACAGGCAAAGCACAAGGCTTCTTTAATGTACTACCTAATATCCTGGGGACAAAAGATTATTATACCCTGAATATCACAGGAAGTGTACACCATCACTGTAGTATCGTGTCTAATATCCAAAAACGGAAAAGATATTACTCCAAATATCTGATAAAGCACACAAGACCCCCGTGATATTTTTTCTAATAACTAAGGGATTACAGATGACATTACTCACGATATGACTGGGGCTGTCCGCCGGTCCTGTGATATTGTTCCTAATATCCAGAGAACGAGAGAATAATGTTGCTGCCCATAGGCAAATCCTCTGAATACGGCAAGAGGAGTACACTGTGCTCTGATATGGTCACTAATGTAAACAAGAAAACAATTCTATTGAATTTAACATTGCAAGGGGTGAAACCCCCTTATGATTTCAATTCTAATGTCCAGGGGTGTGAGGATGACATTTTTGTCAATATGGCAGAGGTGTAACTAGAACTATTGCCTAGTATATCAAAAACCAGAATAACATCATTTCCATATGATATGGTCGCCAGCATCATATTACACCACATTTTCAAAATAACCGGGCACAGCGCCCTAGCCAGGGGGTCCCTAAGCAGCCAGCGTCAGCCTGGGAGCTGTTATGGGCCCTCTGGCGGGGAATGTGGTTACAGCTCCCTAGCCAGGGGGTCTTTAAGTAGCCAGGGTGGGCCTTGGGGCTGCTACGAGGGGGGCTGTGGTAATAGCCTGTTCTGCACAGGTACATAGTTTTAATAATGAACACATATTTGTATAAGTGTACACATGGTGTTATGATAAATATATATGTACATATGTGCACCATACATATAGACCTAATGCGTACCTACTGTGTACAATATGTACTTTTTTTGTGATATTACATGATATATATATATATTACTGTGATTATATGCGTTATTTTGATTATATATATTTTATCACTGATATTTTAAGGAATGTGCATAGTGTACACATTATGTACCTATACATTGTTTACACATTATAGAAATATGTAGGTACATATTTTACAGAGTATGTACATTTTTTGTACATGTGCATTGTGTACACATATGTACAGAAGGGTAAATGTACAGATTGTACCTATTTTATACATTTATTGCAATATGCCAATAAATGTACACACTATTACTACATTCTGAATTATTATATATTGTATATTAGATAGAAATTTCTCCGGTTACCAAAGTGGTTGTACACCCAGGTGTGTACATCGTTTATATGTGTACATACTGTGCATAGAATGTACTTGGGTACAGAAGGTACATATCCACATTATATGTACACATGTGTAGTGTACATATGTGCATACTGTACCCACATATGTACACTTGCATATATTGTGCATCTGTACATAATAGGTACATGATGTACATGTTTACATATCATATCACAATAAATGTAAATGTACATGTTTGCAATATGTACATTTATATTGATATTACATGTGTATTGTGATTTTATATGCAGTTGTAATTATATAACATTGTGATATTACCATAAATGTACATATTGTACACATTATGTGCATTCCTATTGTGTGCACATTTTGTACATATATTCGTACAAATGATACAGTTTATGTACATTTATTGTACATCTGTATTGTGTACATGTATGTACATCACAGTCAATGTACATATGTTAAATATTCCGTACATTGAGTGTAATATCCCAATAAGTGTACACATTATGAGTTTTTTCTGGGTTATGACTTTTAGTATATTAGATAAAAATGACTTCCAATATCACAGTGGGTATATACCCATGTGTGTCCATTTTGTGATATTATCCATCATATCCTAAGTAGGTATTTCTCTCACAATGAAAGAAGGTGTACACTCTGTGATTGTTCCAATATTATAGGCAAAGTGCAACGCTTCTGAGATGTAGTTCCTAATATCCCAGGGACAGAGGATGAGTATACTCTTAATATCGCAGGAAGTGTACACCACCACTGTAGTATTGTTTCTAATATCCAGAAACTAAAAGGATATTACTCCAAATATCTCCAAAAGCACACGAGACCCCCGTTACATTGTTCTTAATAACTAGGGGATTACAGATGACATTGCTCACGATGTGACTGGCGCTGTAAGCCGGTCCTGTGATATTCTTCCTAATATCCAGATAAGGAGAGGAAAATGTTGTTGCCCATAGAGAAATATTCTGAATACTGCAAGAGATGTACACCGTGCTCTGTTATGGTCACTAATGTAAACAAGAAAACAATTATATTGAATTAAACATTGCAAGGGGTGAAACCCTCCTATGCTTTCAATTCTAATGTCAATGGGGTGAGGATGACATTTTTGTCAATATGCCAAATGTGTAACTAGAACTATTGCCTAATATGTAAAGAACCACAATAACATTATCATTTCTGCGTGATAGGTTGCCAGTATCATATTACACCACATTTTCAAAATAGCCGGGCCCCAGCAGCTGTGGGCACAGCGCCCTAGGCAGGGGGTCCCTAAGCAGCCAGCGTGGGCCTGGTAGCTGTTATGGGCCCTCTGGCGGGGGCTGTGGGTACAGCCCCCTAGCCAGGGGGTCTTTAAGCAGCCGGGGTAGGCATTGAGGCTGCTACGAGCAGAACTGTAGTAATAGCCTGTTGTGCATAGGTATGTAGTTTGTACCTATTTCTGCCTGTCTACATTGTTTAAATAGTAGGCACATATTTGCATACGTGTACATACGGTGTTATCATGATACATATATATTTTCATAATATGTGCACTATACATATGTACCCAATACATACCTAATGTGTACAATACGTACTTTTTGGTGATATTACACGACATATATGTATTAGTGTGATTATATATCTTACTGTGATTATATATATTTTATCACTGATATTTTAAGGAATGTGCATAGTGTACACATTATGTACCTATGCATTGTGTACACATTATAGAAATATATAGGTACATATTTTACAGATTATGTACATTTTTTGTACACGTGCATTGTGTACACCTATGTACAGCAGAGTACATGTACAGATTGTGCCTATTTAATACATTTATCACAATATGACAATAAATGTACACACTATGACTACATTCTGGGATTTTATATTTAGTATATTAGATAGAAATCTCTCCGGTTACCAAAGTGGGTATACACCTATATGTGTACCTAGTATATATGTGTACATATTGTACATACAGTGTACTCCTGTACAGAAGGTACATATCTACATTATATGAATATATGTGTAGTGTACATATGTACATACTGTGCACACTTATGTACACGTGTATATACCGCAAATCTGCACGTGTGCATGATGTACATGTGTACATATCGTAATATCACAATAAATGTAAATGTATATAATGTGTGCAATATGTACATTTATATTGATATTATGTATATGTGTATTGTGATTATATATGCTGTTGTGATTATATGAAATCATTGTAATATTACAATATATTTACATATAGTACACATTATGTACATACCTACTGTGTACACATTATGTACATATAAATGTACATATTGTACAGATTATGTACATTTTTTGTACATCTGTATTGTGTACACATATGTACATCACAGTCAATGTACATATGGTACATATTTTGTACGTTGATTGTAATATCCCAATAAGTGTACACATTATGAGTATATTCTGGGATATGATTTATAGTATATAAGAAAAAAGTTACTTCCAATATCAATGTGGGTATACTCGCATGTGTGTCCATTTTGCTGTACCTTCTATTAATCTTTGCCATTGAACATGATAGTGAGAGGTGGTTCTTTTCTCTAACAAGGTTTTCTGTTAATATAACTCAACTCTACTACCTTGTGGCCTCTTTATCTTCCATTGTAAATTGTAATTACCTATAAAAGAGAATATTTTGACATCACGTATCTACCTCTTGGATCCATCAGCAAGAGGCCTAAAATAAAAAAAACATTCACCCCACGAATGGTTATATAGTGGTTGACAAACCCACTTTCTTCTATTTAAATAATATCCTCTCTTTAACAGTAGCTACTTACAAGATTTGTGCATAAAGAATGTGACTTTTTTATCAGTATCTAGTTCATTCTTACATAAATTTCTAAAATACTGAGAGAATATTCTGATCATTGGTTATGTACTATTTTAATTTAATTTTTTCCTCTCAAATTTTATCTTAACTGCATACTCTACCCTGTTTATAAGACTGCCCTATGGTGAAATTTAGTAGGTAGTAAATTATCCTGAGCACACAGAACAATTCTTTTTGTAATCAACTCTGAAACATCATTGAAAGAGCAAGGATATGGGAATTAGATTTATCTGGCTTTTATTTCTGGTACTTACTTGCTCTCTGACCTTGGGCAACTTATGTATTGCTCTGAGTCTCATCTTCTTCATCTGTAAAATGATCATAGTAATACCTAATTCATATGCAGCTTGGAAATGTGTAATTTAGTGATTGATATAAAGTTCCTGGTACAATTTCTGACAAAATAATAGACACCCCACGAGAGATAACCATAACAATCAGAGTTTATATTCATATTAACTGGGATAAAATTGATCTGAAAATACAGCATAAAAAAGCAGCCAAAAATTCACAAGCATATATTTCGCTTGCCTTTTTATACAGAGCTGGAAAAGTTCTCATCATTATCTCATCCATTGCCTGCAGCACGATCCTTCCAAAACTCCTCCTAAGACCGTCTGCCAAGGTGGAACACACTGAACCGCATGTGACTCTGCCTTTTCTGACTATTTTTGCAAGATTTTTCTCATAGAGTATTATTAACAGAAAATGGGGCTGTTATCAAGGTGACTAGGAATGGTGCATTCTCAGTTCAGGCTCTGATGGAATGTCTACTTGATCTGGTGCAACTCCAGCTGTGCTCTTGGCTTTCCTCACTTTTGTGGTTCCGAGAATGCAAATATTCTCCCATGGCTTCCTTATTTTGTCTTTCTCCATGAGGTCTCATTCAAGTATAAACATTCCCTTCAATTTTCTCAACTCATTTTATATTGTCTGAATAACCTTGATAATTTTCCCTTTCCTAAAGCTATAGACCTTCTTTTTGTGTGTAAGAACAGATTACTCACAAATGTTTACTGTCCGCTAAACATTTATGTGTAATCGGTCCTTAATTCTACACACAAAATATCATCTCTACCAACATTTTACAACTGCAGTCTTTCTATAGAGAACTATGAAAGGAACTTGCTCTAAAGGAGAAACTTCCAGAGCTAAACCAAGGGTCTGACAATTGTTAACAATATGTTATTCAGTAAAAATATTTTTTCAGTTAACAGAGAAGAATGCCATGGACAAAATGGCAAAACAGAACTTTTCAGCACTTATTTCTTCACAGAAACATCAATTTGAACAGCCATCCGTGCATCAAAGTGTCTTCAAAAGAGACAAGGAATCCAGGTGAGAGGTTATAGCACGTTTGCGGAGAGAAAAGTAAGAAAAACGGCATAAAATAGAGTATAAAAGAGAGTTTTCTATTATCTGCATTACCCCGCCCCTAAACCTGGGTAGTGCAGCATGGAAAGAGATACTATGTATGTGCAGAGAGGAGAGCAAATGTAACACCTGACTTCAACATCAACTCCAATGCCAGGCACAATTCAGTGAACTCAACACCAGGCAGGTTTCTATAGCCACAGGCTATGGGACAGACCCTGTCAACCCAAGCTCCAGGCCTTCCCCTATGGCTCTAAGATCTAATGCCTCCAACCTCCATGGCTCCTATGGACATAGGCTCCAGGCCTTCGCCACAACCAGGCCATTTATGGCTTCCCCAGGCTCCACACTGGTTACTATAGACCCGTAAGTGCCTGGATAAACAAACCTCTACATCGACACAGTGGAATATTATCCAGCAATGAAAGCAATCATCTTTGAATGTGGCTTTTGTTGCAGAAAAAAAGCACGTGAGCTATGAAGCCATTAAAAGACATAGAGGAAACTCAAATACATACTACTAAGTGAAAGAAACCAATCTCAAATGACCACTGACTATATGAATCCAACTATATGACATTCTGGAAAAGGCAAAACTATAGAGACATCAAAACGTTCAGTGATTGCTGGGGGTTGAAAAGTGGGGAAGTATAAATGGGCAGAGCCTAGAGGATGTTTAGGGCAATGAAACTACTCTGTGTGTTACTATAATGGTAGACACATGCCATTACACCCTTGTCAAAACTCACTGAATATACGACAGCAAGAATGGTCCCTAATGTCAATTATAAACTATGGGTGACAGTGATAAGTCAATGTTGGTTCATCCATTGTAACAAATGTACCTCTCTAGTGAGGAAGGCTGATAGTGGAGGAGGCTGTGCATTTGGGGAGGTGGGAATGTAGGAACTCTGTACTTTCCACTATGCCTCACTGTTAACTTTACACTGCTCTAAAAATAAAGCGTATTTGAAAAAAGATTGAGCTGTTGATATAAGTCCAATGTCTACTTTGACGTCCAGAAATGTTTCTTTTAAAACGCTAATACACCACTTCCTGGAAGAAAATATTTGTTAACAAATTCTTTTCTAGAACAATTATTTTTGTGGGTGTTCCTGTCACAACTATACATAAAAATCAGAATATGCAGCAACATCTTGATACTCTAAAAGCACAATACCAAAAACGTTAAGAAAATCATTTCTAAATTTGATCTAAGCCAAAATGTGGAGAAGCAAAAGGGAAGAAAATTATTTCTGTATAATGAGATTATAGGTTGTTTCTCCGAACTCCTCTACAGTTTTCAGTATTTGCCAACTTCTATCATGGAGATATATAAATATAGAAGTAGATATGTAGATATATAGTCATTAGATATATATTTATATATAATAAATAAACAAATACCATTTTTATTATTATTTATTTATTTATTTATTTATTTATTTTTTGAGACGGAGTTTCGCTCTTGTTTCCCAGGATGGAGTGCAATGGCGCGATCTTGGCTCACCGCAACCTCCACCTCCTGGGTTCAGGCAATTCTCCTGCCTCAGCCTCCTGAGTAGCTGGGATTACAGGCACGTGCCACCAAGCCCAGCTAATTTTTTGTATTTTTAGTAGAGACGGGGTTTCACCATGTTGACCAAGATGGTCTCGATCTCTTGACCTCGTGATCCACCCGCCTCGGCCTCCCAAAGTGCTGGGATTACAGGCTTGAGCCACCGCGCCCGGCCTACAGATACCATTTTTAAAAGATATATTTATGTATTTTATATATTTATATAATATATACATGTTCATATGTACATCATGTTATCACCATTATGGATATAAAGAAGGACATTAAAATAGTGAAAAGATTAAAATAAAATGTACCAAAATGGAAACAGTGATTTAACTCTGCCTAGCTTTATGTGATTAAACAAGGTATTTTTCAAATCTATTTTTCTTTGCTTTCTAGAGGCTTTATAATAAATCTATATTTTTATATTTAAAAGCCTAATTTTTATTAAACAAATAAAAATTCAGCAACACTGTCTTTAGAACATTTTTTAAATAAATTGAGCATGAAGAAAATGTTATGACTACGGTGGTGAGAATTTTGAAAGATTAGCAGAAGCAGGGATAATGTGACATTTAGCTGATCTTTCAAGGGAAGCTAGACAAATGACACTTTTCGAAAAGAAAATAGTAACTAGTGTTGAAACATGGTATTGCCAGTATGATTAAGAAGGAAAGTGTCAACTTCTTCTGTGGAAAATCCTAACATTACCAAACGTAAGAAGGCAAATACTTCAACAACAGAAATGAAAAATATCTTGATTCATTTATTTAACACATTTTAGAGTTTAATCCCAAAAAGTCTATTTTGAAGAAAAGAAAAAATCTTACTCGTGTATATTACCCTTTCCAATGAACTGGCCAAATAAGTCTATCCAAGGTACGTTGAATACCGAGCATGCTGGAAACATTTTTATTGACATCATCTCTAATCCCTACAATAGTGCAAGGGAAGGTTTAACATCTTCTTTTTACAGAGAGGAAAGCTGAGGCTCAAAGAGGTATAGTAGCTCATTAAACATTACACATCTAATACGTGGTGGAGGTGGGACCTATACTTACATCTGTCAGACCTTAAAGTCTGTGTTCTTCTTTCTACCTCTCTGCCTCAGTCCAACAATTGGGATCTTTGCCATGATGCCTCACGAGTTCACGAGGCAATTTTCAGGAATTTTTTGACTCAGACTTTATCACTCAGCAAGATACCTCAACTAATTTACAAAATGTGACTTGAAAAGCAGGTTGTAATTCCAAAAGCAAAAATCCAACCACAAAAGATAAAGTCTTAATTAGTAGAGCTTTACAGAAGGAAGTAATGTAGGTAGTAAGGGCACTTTCGGAAATGTTTGGAATTAGAGGAGTCGATGTATCACCTGTTAGAAATTGTACTCGCTTGGTAGCAAAATTTTCCTTGTGTTCACTTAAAATAATAGTCTTGTTGTTTCAAAACCAACGCACAGTCCGAGGGTGACTTGGATGTTTATTTTTTATTCTCTTTGCCTTCTTGTTTTAAGAATGCATTTTTCCTAAATTCTAATTATTATTGTAACTTACATAAGTGCAGCCGATTTTGCTTTTAAGGATAAAACTACATTTAAGTAGCTTTGTCTGGATTATCAAAACCAGGCCCTGAAGAAGTGAATTCCTAAAGGGTAGGAACTTTGCTTATGTCTATATCTCAGTTGTGTTAAACAGAATAACTGGCGCAAATTAGCAAATGATGCACTGAGGAATCATAGAACAAAAGACTTTATGAAGAACTAAGTTTCAGATTCAGGGTGACGCTAAGGAGCTAGTGTACCAGAGGATGGTATGCCTTCTGCAATCACAAAAGCAGCATTCAGTCTGATCTGGGCTCTAAGAAGTGCTCCTTGAGACCTGACATTTTATCCTAACACTGCCACTAACAGGTTAAGTCAGAAAGAGTTCACTTCCCAGAGCTTTCGATTTCTGGTTTCGAAATCAGCACAATGAGAAACTGAAAAGAAGGAAAGAGGAAAAAAAAGAGAGGGTCAGAGATCCCTCCTGCTTATACAATGCCATGATTTGGACACAGGGTTTGGGCAACCATGGCCCATCCACCAATTCCTGCCTGTCGTCTCTTGTCAGACAGCTCATGAGCCACGAATGTGAAAGAATTCAAAAAAGTAACAATATATTGGGACATGTCAACAATTATATAAAATGCAATTTTCAGTTCTCATAAAAGTACTTTGGAACTCAGCCCCACTCCTTTATTACCCATTTTTATGGCTGCTTTCACACCTCAACCACAGAGATAAGTAGCTGTGACAGAGACCATATGGGCTGCTGAGCCTAAAATATTTACTGCCTAGACCTTTCCAGAAAAAAAAAAAAAGGATTGCTGATCTTTTACACAGACAATCAAGCAAGCGATCACCTGAGAACATTAAAATCTGTGTCTAGGACAAATGGGGCCTATATAAACTAGGGAATAATCTTCCCCACTACTTATGCAAGAACATTCACCCTTGAGAGAGAAGGCTACATGGCTTGGCAGCACTACTGCCACCAGTCCAGACTTCCCCTCACCTGTGCCCTATAAGTGACCAGCATTTCTAGGCATCCGTGGAGCAGCGGAGTGCATTCTCATGGCTGGCCCCACACCTTCCCTTCCTCCTGCTTCCTCACATTCTATTTTCTGAGTGGTTGTCAAAGGAACGCTGAATTTTGCTGTCACTTTTTCAGACCCCAATTCCACTTATGACAGTCTTGGTACCAGGAAGCATTCCAAGCTCCTATCTCATCACCACAACCGCCTGCTTCTCACTTAGTCCAGACGAGCTTGCCACAGTGCACTTGCTTTTTAATCGCTCTCTCTCTTCTTGCCTTCACCTCCTCTCCCTCCCTCTCTCCCTGGCTCTTTCTGTCACACGGGTGTGTGCACATACACAAGTTCCGATTAGATAAAAGAAGAAACACTTTTTAAGTTTCTTTCTAGGCCTAATAGAAACTTCTTTTTTTTTTTTAACAAAAGCAGAGCTGTTTTTTTCCATTGCAAAAGTGTGGGTGTCCTTCCTTTTGGAGAGTAACAATCATTTTCTACATGGCCTGCTGACACATTGCATGTTGTACATATGTGTGTGTGCACATGTGCATATGAGTGTTAGAGTATGTGTGTGTAGCAGGGAGGAAAGAGATGAAGGAGAGTGTGTGTGTGCATGTTGGTTCATATGAGTGTGAGTGTGTGCATGCACGTGCCTGTGTGTGTGCACATGTGTATGAGCATGCTTGTATTTGCGTATGAGAATGTGCATGTGAGAGAGAAAGAAAGAATGCGTGTATGTGTGAATGTGTATGTGTGTGTATAGCAGGGAAGAAGGTGATGAAGGAGAGTATTCTAAAAAGAGAACACCTCAGAACAGTCCAATAAAAGATTCCATATCAACATCATATCTTGTTAAAATACAGGATTCCCAAGTCAGTCACCTTCAAGCTGGAAGCCTGGAGTGTAAGAAGAGTGGGTGTTCTTCTCTGACAACTTATTGTCTAAGACGATTTTATGATCAAAAATATATTCGAATAAAAGTACCTGAGAAAAGTACATAAAGAGAATATAGCAAAATTTTAACAATGGTTTTCTTTGGGTGAGAGGAAGAAGAAGCAGGTTGTGGTTGATCTGTTTCTTTCAGTTCAACTATTCTGCATTTTTCACTTAAATTTTGGATATTAAGCTGGAGAGAAAGAACATGAATATAAAGATGAATTCGCTGAATGGAGCAACGAATGCTGAGTTAGCCAAAAATGTATGGCTACCTTCTATATCTAATTATCTGAGGGCAAATCAGAAAACACCACTTTCAGAAAATTTTTTTTTTTTTTAGAAATGAAGTTTCACTCTTGTTGCCCAAGCTGGAGTGCAATGGCACAATCTCGGCTCACCGCAGCCTCCGCCTTTTGGGTTCAGGCAATTCTCCTTCCTCAGCCTCCTGAGTAGCTGGGATTACAGGCACGCACCACCATGCCCAGCTAATTTTTTGTATTTTTAGCAGAGACAGGGTTTCACAATGTTGACCAGGATGGTCTCGATCTCTTGATCTTGTGATCCACCCACCTCGGCCTCCCAAAGTGCTGGGATTACAGGCTTGAGCCACCGTGCCCAGCCAGAAATTTTTTAAAATGTGTTTTACGTTATTTTCCCTTTCAGCCTAAGGACTAAAAATTGACCACAACTGGATCTGCGCCATTGCCTCAAAGATTCTTAGCCTAGTTCCAGATCCATTGTCTGGACACTCCTGCTTTTTAGACAGAAAACAGGGCTAAATTCCTATTGACTTCCAAATACACAGACCCACAGATTTGTCACAGTAGCCTCTCTCTCTCACCCTGTCTCTGTCCGTCTGAGTCTCTCTTTCTTTCTCTCTCTCTCTTCCCTCACATCATCCCCAAATCAGAATGCATATATAAAAATTTGATTAACTGAAACATAGAATGACCAAGATTTTACTACAAGAGAAATACACAGACTTCAACTAAGATGTTTGGTTGAATACCTGCATATGCCTTCACTCCATCATTAAACCACATTAACACGGGATGATTAAAAATAAATAAACCAACAAAGATAAAAAGAAAATAAAGACAATCCCTTCAGCATATAGAAAACTGGCAAGCAGAAGCTGTCAGTGACACCTGACAATAGACCCAGGGATGCTGAATCCCAAGCCAGTGGCAGGAAGGCAACCAGGATCCCCAAGGGTTCAAGAGTTGGCAGCTAAATTTACCTAGGGAATTTATGTTTCAGTAGTAGGTAGATCCCAGATCCTCTCCCTAGAATCGGTGACTGCATCCCACGGTGGTGGCAGGGCGGAGGTTTCCTCTCTATACAGTAAAATTTGGTGTCTCTAGGCAGGAGCTCTCTAGACACAAGTGCTTAAATGTACACACTGAACACTGAGATCCTCCAGGTTTTCCTACCACTGAGTTCCAATGAGGGTGGCAGATACACTTGGTCAGAAGTTAAGATGATTTTTCTCTAGAGAGAATCTCTCTTGCTCAAGAAGAAAAGGTCTGACCCAGCAAGACCACCGCCCACAAAATGTTACAATCACAGAACTTCCATCAGCTTTTAGCTTTTCAGTGCTCCATTTTTTTCTAACAGACACAGACAGCTAAGGGTCACCATGCATCTGAGCAAAGCTTCTAACATGAATGGCCGAGACCAGAGCAAGAAGACACATAAATGCAGCCTGAATGAGGACTGTGCTAGGAGATAAGACCTTCTGAAACCCATATGAATGTTCTCGAAGAGATAAAAGTGTTACCATTTTCATGAAACAAGAACCAAATTTAAAGAAAAAGTAAACGCTTAGATATTAAAAATATGACAGCAGAACTTGTGAAAAATTCTTGTTAGAATAGTAAGACAACAAAGTTGAGTAGATGAACCTTATGTCTTCCAGAAATAGCGATAAGAAAAAAGTTGAAATCTGGAAGAAAATTTGAACAGGTTCAACACTAAAATGATCAGAATTCCAAAGATAGAAATAGAGACAGACAGAGAGAGAGAAAAAAGAACAGACACACGCAGCAAATAAGAAAGAGAGAGATAAACCCTAACACAGTAATTGCTGGAGACTACAACACCCAACTTTCAGCACTGGACAGATCTTCCAGACAGAAAACCAACCAATCAACATGAAATTTAATCTTTACTACAGACCAAATGGAACTGATATTCAAGGAACATTTCATCCAATGACTGCAGAATACACATTTTTTCAACTCAACACATAGATCATTCATAAGTATAGAAGATACCTTAGGTCACAAAGCAGATGCAATCACATTTGAAATCAGGACTAAGAAATTCATTCAAAACCATACACTTACATGGAAACTGAGTAACTTGCTCCTGAATGACTCCTGGGTAAATAATGACATTAAGGCAGAAATCAAGAAGTTTAAGAAGTTCTTTGAAAGTAATGAGAACAAAGGTACAACTTACCAGAGTTTCTGGGATGCAGCTAGTCAAGTAGTGTGGAGAGAAATTTATAGTACTAAATGCTCACATCGAGAAGTGAGAACTCGGGACAGCTGCGGTGACTCACTCTTGTAATCTCAGCACTTTTGGAGGCCAAGGCGGGCAGATTACAAGGTCAGGAGTTTGAGACCAGCCTGACCAACATGGTGAAACCCCATTCTACTAAAAATACAAAAATTAGCTGGTGTTGTGGCACATACCTGTAATCCCAGGTACTCAGGAGGCTGAGGCAGGAGAACTGCTTGAACCCAGGAGATAAATGTTGCAATGAGCCCATATCACACCACTGAACTCCAGCCTGGTTGAGAGAACAACACTCCATCTCAAAAACACAATTGAGATCTCAAGTTAACTACCCAACATCACAATTAAAAGAATTAGAAATCCAAGAGCAAAGAACACCCTCAAAGCTATGCTGAATGGGAGTGGGGAGAGAGGGCATCTCTATCTTGTGCCAATTCTTAAGGGAAATGCTTTCAGCTTTTGTCCATTCAGTATGATGCTGGCTGTGGTTTTGTCACATGTGGCTCTTATTATTTTGAGGTATGTTCCTTCAATACCTGGTTTATTGAGAGTTTTTAACACACATGAAAGTTGAATTTTATCAAAAGCTGTTTTTGCATCCATTGAGATAATCATGTGGGTAATTTTTTTTCTTTAGTTCTGTTTATGTGACGATGACATTTATCAATTTGCATATGTTAAACCAAACTTGCATCTCAGGGAGGGTGGTTGTGACCAGGAATGTATCAGTTTCTTCTAGATTTCTCAATTTTTTCAGGTTCAGTGGCTCACATCTGCAATCCCAGAACTTTGGGAGGTCAAGGTGGGTTGATCACCTGAGATTGGGAGTTCAAGACCAGCTGGATCAACATGGAGAAACCCCATGTCTACTAAAAATACACAATTAACCAGACATGGTGGCACATGCATGTAATCCCAGCTACTCAGGAAGCTGAGGCAGGAGAATAGCTTGAACTCAGGAGGCAGAGGTTGCACTAAGCCGAGATCTCACCATTGCCCTCCAGCCTGAGCAACAAGCACAAAACTTCATCTCAAAATTAAAGAAAAAATAGTGCCTACAGTTGTACATAATTTTCTCTGAGGGTGGTTTGTATTTCTGTGGGGTCAGTGGTAATATTGCCCTTATTGTTTTTGATGGTGGTTGTTTGAATCTCTTCCCTTTCTCCTTCATTGGTCTAGCTTCAAGTTTATTATTTTTTAACCAGTATGATTTTAATAGACCAGTTACTGGGTAGTAAATTGAAACATACAGAGTGCCATCTCCAAGAGCAGTCATGATTTCATTTGGGTTCTTGAAAAATGTTAAGAAGTAGGTTGAGTTTTATTATTTTTTTCAGAAAACCAGCTTTTGAAAAATTTATGTGGAACCAAAAACCGCCAAGGCAATCCTAAGCACGAAGAGCGAAGCTGGAAGCGACATGCTACCAGACTTCAAACTGCATTACAGGGCTACAGGAAACAACGGCATAGTACTGGTACAAAAACAAACACATAGACTAATGGAACAGAATAGAGAATCCAGAAACAAAACCAAGCTTCTACAACTATCTGATCTTTGGCAAACTTAACAAAAACAAGCAAGGGGGAAAAGATTCTCCCTATTCAATAAACGATGCCAGGATAACTGGATAGCCATATGCAAAAGACTGAAACTAGACCCCTTCTTTACATCACATACAAAAATTTGCTCATGATAGATTAAACACTGATATGTAAAACCAAAAACTATAAAAGCTCTGCAAGACACGAGACTATGCCATTCAAAACATAAGCACAGGCAAAGATTTCATCATGAACATGCCAAAAGAAAAGGTAACAAAAGCAAAATTGAAAACGGGTCAAATTAAAATGAGAAACTTTCACACAGCAAAATAAACTATCAACAGAGAAAACTGACAACCTACAGAATGTGAGAAAATGTTTGTAAACTATGCATTCCACAAAAATCTAATATCAAACATCGGTAGGGAAATTAAATTTACAAGAGGAAAACAACCAACCCATAAAAAGGTGAGCAAAGAACATAAACAGACACTTTTAAAACAAGACATATATGCAACAAGCAATCATATTAAAAAAGCTCAACGTCACTGATTATTAGAGAAATGCAAATGAAAATTATAATAAGATACCATCTCACACCAGTCATAATGGCAATTATTAAAGCAAAAAAAAAACAAAACACATACTGGCAAGGTTAGAGAGAAAAACAACACTTACACACTGTATTCGGGAATGCAAATTAGTTCTGCCATTGTGAAAAAGTGTCATGATTCCTCAAAGACCTAAAGAGTGAAATACCATTTGATTCAGCAAACCTAGTAATGGGTTACTAGGTATGTACCCAAGGGAATATAAATCCTTCTGTTATAGAGACATGTGCACGCATATGTCCATGGCAGCACTGTTCACAATAGCAAAAATATGGAATCAAGCTAAATGCCCATCAATGGTAGACTGGATAAAGAAAATGTGGTACATATACAACAAAAAACACTAGGCAGCCACAAAAGAATGTGATCGTGTTCTCTTCAGGGACATAGATGAAGCTGGAGACTATTATTCTTAGCAAACTAATGCAGGAACACAAAATCCAAATACCAGATATTTTCACTTGCAAGTGGGAGCTAAATGATGAGAACACAGGAACATACAACAGGCGGAAGAACAACACACACTAGAGCCTTTCAGAGAGTGGAGAATGAGAGAAAAAAGAAGATCAGGAAAAACAACTAAATGGGACTAGGCTTAATACCGGAGTAATGAAATGATCTATACAACAAACCTCATGACAGACTTTACCTAAATAACAAACCTGTGCTTGAACCTTTGAACTTAAATAAAAGTTAAAAAAAAGGCAACTTCTCAAGTTGAATAACATAACCTCCTAGGTTTAAACACATGAACACAAACTCACACCAAGGAACATTGTCTTGAAAATCTGCAATATATGACAAAGGAAAACAGCTCTCCTAAGTTTTCAGAAAAGTTTTTTAAAAAACAGTATTTACAAAGAATCAAAAATCAGAATGATTTCAGGCTTCTCAACAGCACTACCAGAAGCTGGGAAATAATGGAGTAGTATCTTTAAAACTTGAATAGGAAATTATTTTCAATCAAAAATTCTATGCCCCACCAGTCATGTAAGTGTAAGAAGAAATAAAGTCATATTTCAGAACAATTTGCTTCAGTGTATCCTTGCTTGAATAAGTTACTGAAGGATACAGTCCACAAACAAGAGATTCAGGGCACGGGGCAGTGCAAAACAACAGAGTGGGTTTGTGTTTGTATTGAAAAGACAGCAGCATTCGAGAGTTAGGGAATACTGGAGGAGGAGTTTTCTCCAGCATCCCTGGAGCCCACACCTCTCATTTCCACATTCCTATGTCCCATTGCTGCCCATGAATTCTGATCACCTATTCCTTTGAGAGAGGTATTTCTCTCACCGATTAGCTGTAGTCAAGTGGCTCTTTCTTGGGCTACAGGAGGAAATCTATTGCTTTTCATTAAACATCAATTGGATTAACCTAGGCTTAAGGTCAGCATTATGCCATCAGCTGTACGTTCTTGGGAAGACATCTACTCACAAACTGGTTAAAGAACGTGGCCCTCCTACCTCTGACTTGTGTGATTCTAAGCAAGCTATTTAGCACCCTCTCATCTGTGAAACAAACATAAAGTTCTTATCTTGGGCTCCACAAACAGAAAGTGTTGAACAAGAACAGTTTCTTCTCCTCCAAGGCCAGACCATATGGAGGACCCTAAGACAGCCACAGCCTTGGTCAGTAGGACAAACACAACGTTCAAATAGCACCATTAAAACTGTGGCCAAACGTTTGCTCTGCCTCTGAATCACTCACTGTCATAAGGCTCTACCGGTTCCCATTCCAGATAGAAAGTGGGCTTTTGTTGGTTTTTGTTGTGTTTTTCAAGAGATGGAGTCACCCAGGCTGGAGTACAGTGGCATGACCATAGCTCACTGCAGCCCAAAACTCTTGAGCTCAAGTGACCTTTCTGCCATGGCCTCCTGACAGAAGCTGGGCCAACAGAGCAGCAGGTATGCATCCCCACACCCAGTAATTTTTTTTTTTGAGAGATGGGGTACCGCTATGTTGCCCAGACTGCTCTCAAATTCCTGGCCTGAAGCAATTTTCCCATATTAGCCTCCTAAATTTTTAGGATTACAGGTGTGAGCCACTGTGCCCAACAGGTGTTCTTAAATGCAATTTCCACACTGCTATTCTGAAGAAGGGCAAGAAGCAAAGAGACCCTCCTTGAAACATAGAAAATAAAAGCATTCACTATTAAGTGGAGGCAGAGTTGATGATCAGCCAAAACTACTTCAACTGTAATCCAGAAGTCCCATTGATACAGGAGTTCTAAAGAAATTATTTCGTCAGAGATTGAAAGTAAGGAAGTCTTTGGTAAGGTTTCCCTTTGAATAAAAAGCAGCCCCAAAACCATTTCTAACAAAGAGCGGACTGTAAAATCGAGCTGCAGATATAGACAAGCGAGCTGGAAGCTTGCACAGGCGAATGCCAGCAGCTGTAACAATAGGAGGCTACTTGGGTGCCAGGCATGCTCAACCTGACGGCTTTATCTTCCTTTTTCTTTATCAACCACAAGTGCAGTAAGGGACAGACAACATGCACTGGCCAAGTAGAAAACCTATATGCATAAGAAGATTCGGGTGGATAGCCAGCTTCTTCACGAGCTATGTAAAGCTCTCACCTGGTCCAACCCATATTTGGACCCTATGTAAATCAAACACCACCTCCTCAACAAGTCTATAAAACCTTGTGCAGTTCACCAGAAAACACACTCAGAAGCCCCTCTCTCTCTCTGCAGAAGAGAGAGATGTTCTCTTTTCTTCTTTTGCCTGTAAAACCTCCATTCTTAACCTCACTCCATGTGTATTCACGTCCTTGATTTTCTTGACATGAGGCAATGTACCTTGGGTATTACCTCAGATGGACAATGCTGCTTCATCATAGTTCTGTTTTGTTCAGGTTGTGGGACAAACGGCTCCTTTCCTCTGCAACCTCAGCTCAACCTTACTCAGGCCTCCTTCCAGCAGAATCACAGAGCCAAATGAAACCCCTTAAGTCTTCTTTTAAATTGGCAGCCGCTCCAAAGAAAGCAGCATGATGAGTTTCAGGTGGCCCGGGGTGGGGGCAGTGCTACTCTGGCTTCTCCATGCTCAGTCCCTCTCAGTTCAAAAGCGCACCACGTGGAGCAATAGAACACCTGCTCATCTGAGTTTTAAAAATAGTGGGCGGAAAAGCGCTGTCTTCATGCTTATTTCCCTGGCAGAGGGGAGGTCATAAAACACTAATTTCTAAGCAGTGGACCAGAGTTTTACTGATCTCTTCTGTTACTTACTCATGTTTACCCAGAGAAACCACATCACAATTCTGAGTCTCCTCTGGCAAGAGAAGGAATCGGATTCATGATTCTCTCAGCCCCCTTTCCACAGTGGAGTTCTGACTCCACTTCTAAAATACTTTTCTGCAAGCCTCTGTACCTCATAAATGTTTTACTCTACTCGAGACAGCAAAGGGAAGCACAGATTAGCTACTGTTTTCAGAACAGTGGAAACATGCTGTCTTCTCCACGTTTGGCATTGGAGTCAAAGATCAAGCGCCAAACAGTAGTTGTCAAGAATCCTTTCATTTACAATCAGGTTCTAGACTTTTCAAATGGTGTGGGCAAGAACCAGTTTTGCCAGAATAGGTTATTATCTACCTCTTACCTTTATAGGACAGGACTAAAAATTCTCTAAGAGAGAGTCTTGTTCTGTTCCCGAGGCTGGAGTGCAGTGGCATGATCTCGGCTCACTACAACTTCTGCCTCTCAGGTTGAAGTTATTTTCCTGCCTAAGCCTCCTGCGTAGCTGGAATTACAGGGGCCCACCACTACACTCAGCTAATTTTTGAATTTTTAGTAGAGACAGGGTCTCCCCATGTTTGCCAGGGTAGTCTCCAAAGCCTGACCTTATGATCTGCCTACCTGAGCTGCCCAAAGTACTGGGATTACAGATGTGAGCCACCACGCTGGGCATTTTTTTTTTTTTAATTACACTGAAGGCTTTTGAAAGGGTTGTGTGTTGTATGAACTCCCTCCTCACCCAATTCTCATGGATGGGAAAATGCTGCTGCTTCATTTTAAAGCTAATGAGCTGCCTGAACAGGAACTTTTAATTAACCATTCAAACCTATTAGCTCACGTCCCTGAAGGCTGGAGAACACGGGAACTGCTATCCCATCTGAATACAATGCAAAGGCAAAAGGCTGTGGCCAAGTTGAAATAATGGGGCAGATAGAAGCGATAAAGACTGGAGCTGGGAGTGGCCCGTACTTCAAGTTAAGCCAAACAAAGGTGTTTGCATGTTTTATATGGGCCAAATAGGAATTCCATAATCGAGAAAACCATTGATTTTAAGGAGGACGCTGCCCTGAAAAGCTTCCTGCCAGGGGTAAGGAAGAGGCTGCCCAGGACCCCCAGAGGTAGGTGGTAGGAGGGCTCTTAGTGGCTTCCTAGAAACTGTATTACCTGAGGTAGTGAACTGCTGTCAGAGATCCCTACCAGGAGAATTTCTCAGGAACGCATGAGAAAGGGCCCAAAACTGCATGCCTGCTGCTAAAATGTGACACCATAATACAGCTGAACTATTCAATAAGGCCCTATCTGTTCCTCTGTCTCTCCTTTCTCCCTGCCCCTATCCAACCCTAGAAGAGCCAGAAAGCACTGCTAAGAAGTGAGGGTGGATGGTCATAACCAAACACACTGCCCTCCTTTCCCTTCCCACTGTGGGTTTCTCAGGCTGAGGCTGTCACGGAGGAGGAGGGATGAAAATTGTTTTCATTGATATTTTATCATGAACATTTATGAAAGTATAGCAAAGTTGAAAAAACTTTACAGTGAACACTTTAACTGTATCTTCACCAACTTGGAGTCTTGTTTTATCTCATGTCCATCCATAGATCCATCTTTCTATCCATCCAGTAATCCATTATAGTTTTTAGGCATTTTAAAGTAAATTGCAGACATCAGTAACTCAACGTGCATTAACTAGAATTTGGTACCTTTTTTTTTCCTTTTGGTGTAAAGTTTACAAATGATGAAATGCAAAAATTTTAAGTATGTATTTACCGAATTTTGACAAAAGTATACATATGTGTAACCCAAAACTCTATCAAATAAAGAACATTACTATAATCCCTGATATGGTTTGGCTGTGTCCTCACCCAAATCTCTTCTTGAATTGTAGCTCCCAGAATTCCCACGTGTTGTGGGAGGGACCTGGTGGGTGAGAATTTAATCATGGTGACAGTTTCCCCCATACTGTTCTTGTGATAGTGAATAAGTCTCACAAGAGCTGAAGCTTCTATAAGAGGAAAGCCCTTTTGCTTGTTCCTCATTTCTCTCTTGTCTGCCACCATGTAAGATGTCGCTTTGACTTTCTGCTGTGATGATGAGGCCTCCCCAGCCAGGTGCAACTGTGAGTCCCTTAAACCTTTTTTGAATAAAGTACCCAGTATCACGTATGTCTTTATCAGCAGTGAAAAAACGGACTAATACAATCCCAGAAAGTTTCCTCATGACTTGTCTCAGTCTCCAGCTCTGTACCCTTGGATTTTTTTCATTGTAGACTAAGTTTGCCAACTTTAGAAATTCCACGTAACTTGAATCATGTTGTGATAACCCTATATATAAGGCTCCCTTCAGTCCACAAAATAATTTTTATATTTATCAGTCAGGGTACACATATCAGTATCTTTCATTTTTATTCCTAAGTAGTATTTCATGCTATGAAATAACGTAGTTCGCTACCTGATCATCTATTTGTGGTCACCAGAAACATTTTCAACTTTTGATTATTATGAGTAAAGCTATTGTGGTCTTCTATAAGTATTTTTATTAACATGTATTTTCACTAATTGGGGTAGATTCCTAACTCGGAAATTTATTATAGATGAGATGTATATTCGTTCTGTAAGAAAATTCCAGAAATTTGACAAAGTAGTTGTACTGTTTTATAGTCCCATTAACAATAGTTATAGTTGTGCTGTATTCTTGCCAACATTTGGTGTTTAGTCTTTCCCAACCTAGTTATTTTGTGGGGTGTGTATTAGTATCTCACTGTGGTTTTAATCTGCATTTCCTTGATGTTAACCATTTTGTCCCACTTGTATATTATCTTTGCAAAGTGGCTCCTCAAATTTTTTCCCCTTCTAAAAAGTAATTGTCATCTTTTATTCTTTTAGTTGTTCTGTCATCCAGGCTGGAAGGCAATGGTGCAATCTTGGCTCACTACAGCCTCTGCTTCCTGGGCTCAAGCGATCCTCCCACCTCAGTCTCCCAATTAGCTGATACCAGGCTAACTTTTTGTATTCATATTAGCCAACATACAAGGCTAATTTTTTGTACTTATACTAGGTGTCAGGGTCTCACCATGTTGCCCAGAGTAGTCTCAAACTCCTGGCCTTAAGCCATTCATCCTCCTCGGCCTCCCAAAGTACTGGCACTACAGGGGTGAGCCACTGTGCCCAGCCTTATTTTCAGGTTATAAAACTGCTTTTTGTATTCTGGAAATCAGGCTCTTTACTGAAAATAGATTTATGACCATTTTCTGTCAGGCTGTGGCTTGCATATTCTTTTGTTTAATGTATCTTTTAATTTTCCCGGACACATTTTCTGCAAAATTCGTGTTAGTTTTTGTTGTATTTTTCAGATACTTTGTTCATTTCATCTAAGTTGCAGAATTTGTCACCATGACGTTGTTTATGATAGTCTCTTATTATCCTTTTCACGTCTGCAGGATCTGTAGTGATAGTTTCACTTCGCTTTCACTTCTGATATTGATACTATTTGTGTTTCCTCTCTTTTTTTCATGATCAGAGTAGCTTAAGGTTTATTAATGTTGATATTTTAAAACAACCAGCTTCTTTGCTTTGTTAGTTTTCTCTATTATTTTGTCTGTCTTCAATTTGGTTTATCTCTGCACTTTTACCTTTATTGTTTCCTTCTTACTACTTCGTTGGAGTTTTCTTTGCTCTGTGTGTGTGTGTGTGTGTGTGTGTGTGTGTGTGTTTTCAATCTTCTTTAGGTGAACATTTATGTCATTGATTTTAGACCTTTCTCTTTTTCTTCTATTGCAGTATAAGCATGTACGGCTATACTTCCCTCTGGGAACCTTCATAGCTGTAATTCATAAGTGTTGGCATGTTGTATTTTGATTATCCCTTAGAATAAAACCTTTTATATTCTACCTTTTGATTTCTTCTTGGGCTTGTGTATTATATTTAATCTCCAAGTACTTGGAGCTTACCTAGTTCTCTTATTGTTAATTTCTGTTTTAATCCTATTGTGGTCAGGTAACATACACTGCATGAATTCAATTTGATTTAATCTATTCAGTCTTGTTTTACGACCTAGCATGTGACCTATCCTAGTGAACACTACATGTACTTGAAACATACAGTATTCTGTGGTTATTGGGTGTCGTCTTCCATTGGTTTGTTTAAGATGGTGGAGAGTGTTGTTCAGGTCATCTGCATCTTGACTAAGATTTTGTCTAGTTTATCTATCAATTGCTTGGGAGATGGGTATTAAAATCACCAATCAAAATTGTGGATTGTTTGTTTATTCCTTTAGTTCAATTTTGTTTTGTGCAAATTGACACACAAATTATTTTTAATCCATTTTTTTGATGAAATGACTCTTCTGTAATCATGAACTATCCCTCTTTATCTTTGGAAATACTGTTTTGTCTTAAGCATATTTTATTTGGTATTAATATAGCTTCTTCACACTTCCATTACTGACTATTTGCATAGTATATCATTTTAAATGTACTCATTTAGGGTCAGGTACAGTGGCTCACACCTGCAATCCCAGCACTTTGGGAGGCTGAGGCAGGTAGATCACTTGAGGTCAAAAGTTTAGGACAAGCCTATCCAATGCAGTGAAACCCCAGCTTTCTTAAAAATACCCCAACATTTAGCTAGGCGTCGTGGCAGGTTTCCGTATTCCCGGCTACTCAAAAGGCTGAGGCAGGAGAATTGCTCGAACCCAGGAGGCGGAGTTTACAGTGAGCAGAGATCACACCACTGTACTCCAGCCTGGGAGATAGAGTAGGACACTGTCTTAAAAAAATTCAAATGTACTTATTTAGACCTACGTATATTTGTCTTTTTTTTTCTATTCAAAGTGTGTATTTCATATACAGCACTGGGTCTTGTGGGTTTTTTAAATCAATTCTGGCAATCTCTGCACTTGAATTGGAGTATGTGGTATGATTCATTAACATTTAAAGTTATTAAATATAGATTTATTAGTGGTTGAATGATGTAATTGGATTCAAGCTTACAATTGAATGGTTTGTTTCATTATTTTGTTTGTTTTCGTTTGCATCCCCTTCCCCACTTTTTGTCCTGTCCCTTTTCTCCTGATGTCTTTTGGACTCTTTAAATACTTTTAAAATTTCATTTTAAAGTATCCATGACTTATTAGATGTAGTGGTTGAATATTCCTTATCTGAATTCCTTGGGACTAGAAGTGTTTTGGATTTTAAACTTTTTTCATATTTTGGAACATTTACATATACATAAAGAGATCTCTTAAAGATATAACTGAAGTCTAAACACAAAATTCACTAAGTTTACGTACACCTCATACACATAACGCAAATAAAATTTTACATATTTTTAGCAATTTGTGCACGAATCAAAGTTTGTATACATTGAACCATCAGAAAGCACACATATCGCTATCTCAGCCATAGATGTGGATGAATTTCAGATCTTGGAATATTTTGGATTTTGGGGTTTATGGATCAGAGATGCTCAACCTCTACCTGTTTTCATTGTTGATTATTTTATGTGTTAAAATATGTAAAAAAGGGTTAAGTTTTCAGCTGAATGAGATTTTTGTGTTTGGAAATTAAACTAAACAGGATTTTTCTTAAGTTCCAGGATACAGGTGCAGAATGTGTAGGTTTATTATATAGGTATATGTGTACCATGGTGCTTTGCTGCACCTATCAACCGTTCATCTAGGTTTTAAGCTTCACATGCACTAGCTATTTGTCCTAATGGTCTCCCCGTCTAACCCTCCTCTGACCCCCATCTGGCCCCAATGTGTGTTGTTCCTTCCCTGTGTCCATGTGTTCTCACTGTTCGACTCCCAATTATGAGTGAGAAAGCGTGGTGCTTGGTTTTCTGCTCCTGTTTTGAACTAGACAGAATTTCTTAATATCTTAAATTGCTCAGTGAAATAGAAAATATCAAAGATTCTACCCAACAGGTGGGTAAGAATGAGTCCACGTAGCAACTTTGATAAAGTGAAGGGAAATAACAAACCATTTCTGATTGCTCCCTGCCACAGCCAGTGCATTCAACCTTTTTACTGTCCTTTTATTATTTTTTCATTGTTCTTACAGTCATTATTATTTTTCCCCAAATGAAATAATAAAAGTGGTGGGATTGATAGTGAGGAAACAAAGACTGACAGCTGCCCCTACACCTGAGTTTAACTTTTGAGAAATATAGTCAACATGATGATTTTCACACAGGGCTAGTAGGCCTTCTGCATCTGTTATAATTCCTGTTATGTTGTGGACAGAAAATAAATTTTTCTCTCCATGGGAACCTGCTAGTGATACTTGAGAACAATGTCAACTGTAGACCAAAACCGAATACAAGTGGAAATATTGTTTCATTTTTTTTTGCAGTATTCTTTTTTTAAGACCTGAAATAGGAGGATAAAAAAGGAAAGAACTATTGACATGTGCAACAACATGGCTGAATATAAAAAACATTTTTTTGACTAAAAGAAACCTTACATATGGAGTGATCACAATATAATTCCATTTCTATCAAACTTTAAAATCTGTGCTGAAAGAATATTTAAAAGTATATTTGGGTTCGGGACCGACTAAGAGGAGGCAAAACTGAACTTTCTAGTCTCTGCTGTGATCCAAAACCCATGCTATAAACTTTGTACACAGTATCTCATTTAATCCTCAAAATCACCCTAACAGGTAGTTACTGTCACTTCCCCTGCTTCAAACAGAACATAAAGCTCAGAGAATCCAGGTACTGTGTTTTTTTTTTGTTTTTTTTTTTTGAGATGGAGTTTCGCTCATGCCACCCAGGCTGAAGTGCAATGGCGTGATCTCGGCTCACTGCAAGCTCCGCCTTCTGGGTTCAGGCAATTCTCGTGCCTCAGCCTCCCAAGTAGCTGGGACTACAGGAACGCACCACCATGCCCAGCTAAGTTTTTGTATCTTTAGTAGAGATGGGGTTTCACCATGTTGACCAGGATGGTTTCGATCTCTTGACCTCGTGATCCACCTGCCTCGGCCTCCCGAAGTGCTGGGATTACAGGTGTGAGCCACCATGCCTGGCCCGGTACTGTGTTTTACACCTACTTAGAAGTCACCAATTCCTAAAGTTCTATAAAATGTTCTAAATAAAAATGAATAAAGTAGGCAAAAAAGACCATGTAAATAGCATTTCTACAAATATCTCCTAAGACAATTTTCACATCGATGTCCAAAGACATTTACAAGAATGTTTTCCACAACACTGTTTAAAATAATAGAAAACTACAAGCAACCTAAATGTCCATGGAAGAGTTAGATTCTTTCTCTTATTTCCGTATAATGCAATACTGTGCTGATGTAGAGATATAATATTCATTTTTAAAAATTACATTCACCTTCTTCTCATGGATCCAAGGAGATATGTTAGAGAATATCTATTGCATTTGGACATAAACATAAATACAAAGGAAATAGTAGGGGCTCTCTACAAGTGGTTATATATTGGAAGAGGAAGAAGAGAAAAATAAAAGGGATCATGAACTTTGTATATGCTTTGGTAGTGTCTGGTTTTGTATATAACTTGAATTTTTCATAAATATATTTTACAGTCTGCATAATTACTAGGTAAGAAGACAAGTAAGTCACTTTAGTAAACGTTCTTCCAATTACTGCAACTGATTTCTACAGCCAGAATGTTCCCAGAACCTGAAAAGAGGAAGCACTAGAAATGGAAGGCAGAAATACTGACACTAGAGGGCCAGAGCTGGAGAGGGTGGATCTAATGCAGCAAATCCATCAGCAGTTCTCATCGCCATCTTTGAGAAACCTCACAATTTTCCGTGCGTAATAAATGAGTTAAATTGAAAACAAATCCATGACAGTGGTGCATGAGAAAGGTTACATGTGTCCCGAATAATAAAGTCTGCGCACAATATAAATTAAAACATACCATTTTACATTCATAAGATTGAAAAACAAAAAGTAAAAGCCTAGGGATATCAAGTGAAGCCAAACACAAAACAAGTTTCCCCACATTTCCTGTGGGAATACCAATTGTTGCAACTACTTTAAACAATTGGAAATTCATAGTAAAAATGAAGACAAGCCTCCCCTACAATTTACCAATCCCTCTTCTGGGAACACAGTAAGAGAGATTCTTCCCAAGAAACCTGTAAACAAATGTATATGGCACTATGCATGTAATTGTACATCGTGGTATTTCCATATGGTAAAGTATTATTCGGCAGGGAAAGTAAGTAGACCAGAGGTAGACATTTCAATATCAATAAGTTTTAGAAAAATAAAATGGAGTATAGGAAGCTGCAACTATATCTGTAATGCCTTGTTTTGCCAGGAAAATAAAGGGACACGTGGGGAGGGCAAAGGACAACAAAAACTAAACCATCTGAAACACATGCAGAAAAATACCCATATTTTAAAATTTTCCATTGCTGCTTATATTAGTTTCTGTCTTTTCTATACGCTTGAAGTACTTGATAATCAAGAAAATATAAAAGGCATAGGAAAAAGTATTCTGAGAAAATACATCGAAAGGTTTATGGTTATTAGATTTGGTAAGATTTTAAATGACTTTAATTTTCTTTGTTATATCTCTCTATATGTCCTAGTCATACCATATTAAATGTGTATTTCATTTATGACAATAAAAATGTATTGTTTAAAAACTCATATATATGCAGCTTTATCTGACATATGATGAAACTCTACGAAACATAGATTCAGCAAAAATACTGAGAACAAGAACAAAAATAATGATATTAAGAGTTGTTGACTTTTGGATGGAGCTATGAGTGACTTTACATTTATCTCTAAACTCGATTTTTCTATAGTGGGCAAAGAAAATATTTGTGAAAGCTAGATTAAATAGAAAGCTATAGGTTTTAAATGAAAAGGAATTCAAATAATTTTCCAGCATGATAAAATGTTCATATTCCTAAATATGAACTACTTTACAAAAGCACCAGTGATTTTAAAGAAACATTAGATGATTTTTAAAGGAAGTCAGTTATGATACTGCAGTTTATAGTGATACTGAGTGTTTGCTAGCTCCACTAATCAGGATATTAAGTTAATAGTATATAATATGCCATAAAGAAATTATATGAGCAGAGGTTACTGCAAAAGGAGAACACAATGATTTTAAGTGGGCTGGTGACCTGAATTTCTTCCAGTGAGGGGAAACATCAGAGTCATTTGATCAATGAAGTGCCTTTTATAAATCTTCAGGAAATCTCCTATGAAGGCTTTAAGAAGATGGATTTCTTATTACTTCTGATGTATGTTCCCATGAAATTTTTACCATTGCCACCATGGGCCTGCCCAGCCTAAGAGATGGAAACTGTGAGTCCAGCCCACTGACGCCCACCATCAGTAAGAAGATTGCACACTGAGGAGGCCATGACCAGCCTGCTGACTGAAATCTATACTGTAAAAGGATGATGCTGCTCCAGCAATCCTGAAACCCTGCCCTAGGATCAATGCAAAGTGGTGTCAACCTTAGAATTTCAATATGCCTAGGCAGATAGTTATCTTTAAATATAAGAACAGTATCATTTTCTGGAGAAACCAAAAGAATCCAGAAAAATTCTACAGTAGTCTACTCTGCCCTTCCTCCCCGTTCCGTCTTGTTAGTAACAGCCAAATCCAGGCACAAAGATGTCCTAAATTCTACACCTGAGGTTGCCCACAACGTGTGCTAGGTGACGCCTCTTATAGAGCACATATGCAAACAATTATGGGATCTGAAAAACAATAACTCAGGCAGAAACATTAGGAATTGGTGCCCCTAAGTGAACCAGTGGGAAAAAAGGAGGCTTAGAGAGTTTAAACAACTTTCCCCAGTAGCTGATAAGTTACGGTGGCCTTAGACAAGCTGACAAGAGTGGTAGCAAAAAGGCTTCAAGGATTACAAATTGTTCTACTATAAGGTTTTTAAAAGGTTTCAAAGGCAAAGAAGAGCAAATGAAGCCATGAATTTTACAATCTACATATTTTTAGCCCTTTCTCTTTTTTGCTTTTCTTGGGTAAACTAATTAGACCCTGCAAACACATTCCCACCCACAATGTTGTCTCCATTGCTTTAGGGCCTCACCTCTGAGCAGCCAGAGGAAATGCAGCTGACCCCTTATCTAGTTAACAACCTTTTATACTCTGCCCTTTCGCTTCGCTTTCTCCATGCCAACATAAGACATACAAAGATTCTTCTGCCTCCAAGATGCGGCAGCTTTCTTCTCAGCTAGTTACCCCCAGCTAAAAATAACTGTTCCACATACTCAGAGATATATGGCAATCAAGCAACCAAGTGCCCCTTTTGCCAATGACATGTTTTTAAAAAATATGTTCAATGAGAGGCTCTTTGAAAATTATTCACTTTTTTCTGAGTTGCAAAGGAAAACGAAAGGCAAATCATGGCTCTATAAGGAACTGTTTGCACAGATCCCATTAATTTGCCATCCACAGGGCTATTGACAACTAGCTCTTTTCTCTTGTCATTTTGCTTACCAGGCAGAAATGATTACAAACTTAATTTCTTTGGGGGGTTATTTAGGTTAGAGAGGGCTCCTTGATAATGCAGAAATCATAACGGCCACCAGAGACAGGAGAACAATAGCTCCCAGTGCTTCCACAATTGAGAGAGAGATAACTGAATGTCATATTCGGAAGAAATTCAAACCATCATTGATTTTTTCAGATGAAAAAACTGAGGCTCAAAGAGGTTAGGGGGTTAACCAAAGTCAGTCAGTGTTTTAGTTTGCAGCAAAGCTGAAAGCAGGCGCTAAGCATTGCAACACCTGGTGTCTTCCTTCCTCCCCTCCATCCTGCTGCTAGTAGTGTCAGTGGCAAATACAAGCCAGTTCAAGGAAATGTGGCCTCAGCGAGGAGTACTAAGGACCAAGCAGCAATGCATCTTGCCATTTACAACAAATTCCTTAATTACAAGGCTTCATTTATTCACAGAAGCTGCCTCTTTTGTACATACCCAAACACACACACACACACACACACACACACACACACACACACACACACAGTGTGACAGAGATAATTTATCATTATCTGAACGCACTCAGGGTGGTCAATTTCAGCCAGAGTGAAGAACAGAGAAAGGCAGGGTCAAGGGCACTATAGAAATAGCTGTTCCTGCTTCACTTTTCAGCCCTCCATCCCCTCCCATCAGCCCACTTTCATTACTTTTCTCTTTGATGCAAAATCTGAAAGTCTTGGTCAGGCAGCTCTGCTTATTAGTGGGTTCTTAATAACCCACTTTTATCAAACTTCATCTGATGGACCCAAAATATATTTGATCTTAGCAAAAAGTACCCTTATCAGTCCTAAAATGACACTGTCCCAAAGTGAATAGTGTTAGCAGCCAACTCTCTAGAACCAGAAAGAAGTAAGTTTCAATCCTCAATCCATCACTTCCTAGCCATGCTGTCATGTCCAACTCATTCTTCTTAAACAATATCTCACTAAGCACACTAGACTGTAGAAATGCACACAGATAGGGCCTTACCTTTTCTGGCTTTATTCCTGCGAGGCAGCAGTGGACACTAACATATCTGTCACTCCAGTTAATGTAAAGGTTTTACTGGTACAAGTGCTGTGCAGGCAGGTCTCTGGAACAATGAGAGCACCAAGGAGAAGGCTTTGCTTTAGTTACAAAGGTCAGGAAAGGTTTCCCCTAGGGAGGGACTGAGATCAGAAGCATGAGTGGGCAGTAAGTGGGCAAAGTAAGGATGATCTGGCATTCCTGGCAAATATGTGGTTCAGGGGGACCTGGACCTTGGCCAGTACAAGATGCTGAGTCTTTGCAGTGCAGAGCAGAGAAAAGGGGCACGCCATGAGGACAGAGAAATGGAAAGAAGACTGTGGCCATGGTGAGGAGGTTTGTCCTCATTCTAAGAAGGACTGGGAGGTATGGGGCATGGTCTGACTTACGTGGAGGACAGACTGGAGACAACATGGACACAGACACACAGGTGGAAGGCCAGGAGGTAATCCACAGAAGGGCTGCAATGAGAATTTTAATGGAAAGAAAAAACAGAAGCTAAGGGATATTTAAGAACTAAAATCAGCAGGCCAGAATGGTCAGTTGGATATGAGAAGTGAGAGAGAAAGGGATAAACCAGAGCTCACTCATAGGACTTTGTCTTGTGTGACTGGATAGGTGGTGGCACCATTTTCTAAAAACCAGAATGGAAGAAGGAGCAGACTAGTGACTTAAACCTCATAGCCTCAGTTTTCTCATCTGTAAAATGGGAATAGTCCTACATATATCACAATGTTTTTGAAAGCATTAGAAAATATTCCTAGAAAATGAAGGCTTCATACAAAGCGGTGTATGTTTCTCCCCCAAATAAATGGGACCTATTCTTATAGGCTTCTTTTTCTTGATCTGATTGGAAACTCAGGATCTCAGATATTCATTTCTTTTCATCCTCTTCTCTGATGGCTCTACCAAATTGCTGGTTTACTGATCTCATCACCCTAAACAACGTATAGTACTCCATACTAGTCAAATAGGCAAGTTGGCAATTGCTCTTCTGAACAAATTATCGTAAATGTCACTGCTACAGTGCAGCTCATAGTGGCTCACTTGGCTGTTCAAGGGAAAAATTCTTGCAAATGCAGCTCTTATTATTTGCCAAATGATCATGCACAAATGCATTTATTTTACCAAGAGCGTAGTGTTGGGTCATTTAAGGAGAATGGGAAAACACCACTCACAATTGAAGAGGCAAAATAGCATACATACAGCACTCCAGAGCTTGCAAACCCCTTCATATACACTATACCAATGGTACCTCACACTGACTGCGGAGAGGCTGAGATGACGAGAAAGGGCAGGTATATTTATGATTATTTTTACAAGTAAGGTTAACTTAGACAAAGTAACTCTCTCCAGGTCACAACTCAAGGAAGTAATACATTTCTGTGATGAAAATACAAGTCTTGGGGCTTCTGATTTTATCATGTGTCTATCAAAATCCCCCACCTGCCAACGTTAAGCCATACAATGTAGAACATAAAATCCATACAGCCTCTGAAACAGAGGAGAGGGGCGAGATCAAAACTCATTTGAACTTACATAATCATATTTTATCAATTCATTATTAGTCCACTATGATCATTGTGGTCGTCATTAATAGACAAGACGTGTTGAGCAACTACTACCTGCCAGACCAAATAGGAAGGACTTCATCTGTGCTGTTTCACTGAACCTTTACTTTCAACAAAGGTGCTCTTAAAAATCAGAATTATGAAAGTACAGACGAGAAAATGGAAGCAGAGAAGGCTTGAGTTGCCTAAACCTGCTCCTAAATCCCAGCCTTTTTCCAAGGCCACTCTACTAGACTTGCTTCTGTGGGATCTATTGTATTCATAGTCAAATACCAATAAGGCCAAGACAATGGGTACTTTTGAGTTCTTCTGGGTTTTGGGGAAAATTTAAACAATGTCTCCCAATCTCCTGAATGCATTTAATGTATTCCACCGATTCGATAAGCGAACAGGCATGAATGCTTATCTGAGATGATACCACTCTAGTTTCACTCTAACAGTACATTTTGTGTAGAATATTTCTATCTCAAATGCTGATCCTCATTCTGTTACTTACTGGCTGTATATCATTGGACAAGTGGCTTAGCAGCTCAGACACTCAATTTAGTAGTCTGCGAAGTAGGGTTGACGATAGTTCCAATAGTAAAATAAAAGGGAAACCATCTGCAGAAAGCACTTGACATGGTTTCTAGAACATGGTTAGTAAGCCACACATATTAACTATGATTATTTTTTATTTTGAGGATCCTTGTGACCACAGAATAGAGGTTAGCTACATTCTACAGAGAGGAAACTGGTTCTAAGATATAAAGTGTTATGTGTAAATTCACCCAGCTTGATAGAATAAAGATAAGGAAGCACGTCTCCTAAATGTGACAGAGAAAATTTTTGTTACTAAAATCTCCAGCAACTCTCTGAGGAGGTGGGTCTTGGCAGCTGAAGAATTCTGAAAGTAGAAGTGAACAGAAGCTAAAATGCTCATTGGGAAAAGATAAGAAATCAAGAAACCTGAACATGATTCAATAGTGAGCAAAGAGAAAAACAGGGGAGAGGGAGAATATGTTCAAAGGGATTTGAGAAATTTGCTCCCCACACACAATGTAAATTACTATGAAAATACTGTGTTAGAAAAAATATACAAGGCCCCTTTCTACACTATTTTAAAGTATATACACCGTCTCAATATTGGCTGTCTTGTAAAATACAAAAATTCTATTTTTATGCAGTTACAGAAAATATAAATACTCTAATTTAACCTTAAAAAATTTACTCTGAAGACACTCTGATAGAAAAAATATACAATGCAATTTTCTACTATGTTTTAAAGTATATGCACCGACTCAATATTCTCTATCTTGTAAAATATGAAAATTCTAATTTTATGTGGTTACAGAATATATACATACTCATTTTAACACAAATGTTAAACACAAAATTACTAAAAATATAAATATTCTCTTTTTACCCCAACGTTAAAAACAAAATTGTTCTGACAATACTCTGTTAGAAAAAATATACAATGCCCTTTTCTATTCTGTTTTAAGGTATATACACCATCTGCATATTCCCTCTTGTAAAACATGGAAATTCTATTATTACGTGGATAGAGAAAATGTAAGTATTTCCTTTGACTTCAATGTTAAAAACCAAATTACTCTAAAGACACTCTGTTAGAAAAAATACACAATGCTTTTTTTTACTATCTTTCTTAGTATATACACAATCTCAATATTCTCTCACATGTAAAATACAAAAATTCTAAATTTACGTGGTTAGACACAAATATAAATATTCTCTATGCACCCCAATGTAAACAACAAAATTGCGTGGAAGATACTCTGTTAGAAAAAAAATACAATGCTCTTTTCTACTCTCTTATGGTGTATATATACCATCTCAATATTCTCTCTTATGTAAAACACTGAAAATCTAAATTTACGCAGTTAGAAATAAATATAAATATCCTCTATGTCCCCGAATGATATAAGCAAAATTGCTCGAAAAATAATCTGTTAGAAAAATTATACAATGCCCTCTCCTACATTCTTTTGGAGTACATACACTATCTCAATATTCTTTGTCATGTAAAATACCAAAACTCTAAATTTACGTGAATAGAAAAACATATAAATATTATATATTTACCAAAATGCTGAAAGCAAAATTGCTGTAAAGATAGTCTGTATGAAAAAATATACAATGCCCTTTTCTACACTCTTTTGGAGTATATACACCAAATGAATATGCTCTCTCATGTAAAATATTAAAATTCTAAATTTACCGTATAAAAAAATATATAAATATTATCTATGTACCACAATGTTAAAAGCAAAATTGCTCTAAAGAAAATCTGTTCCAAAAAATATACAGTGCCCTTTTCTACTCTGTTTTGGAGTATATACACCATCTCAATAAGCTCTAACATGTAAAATATATAAATTCTCAATTTACGTGGTTATAAATAATATAAATATTTTCTACGTACACCAACGTTAAAAGCAAAATTGCACATAATATAGTGTGTAAGAGAAAATATACAATGCCCTTTTTTACTCTTTCTTGGAGTATATACACCAAATCAATAGGCTCTCTCATGGAAAATACCGAAATTCTAAATTTATGCAAATAGAAAAAAATCTAAATATTATCTAGGCACCCCAATGTTAAAAGAACAAATGCACTGAATATCATCGGTCAGAAAAAACACACAATGCCCTTTTCTACTCTGTTTTGGAGTATATACACCAACTCAATATGCTGTCTCATGTAAAATAACGAAATTCTAATATTACGAGAATCAAAAAAAATCTAAATATTATCTAGGCACCCCAATGTTAAAATCAAAATTCCTCTGAATAAAATCTGTCAGAAAAAGTATACAATGCCTTTTTCTACTCTGTTTTGGAGTATATACACCAACTCAATATGCTCTCTCATGTAAAATACCGAAAATCTAAATATACGAAAATCGAAAAAAATGTAAATATAATCTAGCCACCCCATTGATAAAAGCAAAATTGTTCTGAATATAATCTGTCAGAAAAAATCTACAATGCCCTTTTCTACTCTGTTTTGGAGTATATACACCAACTCAATAGGCTCTCTCATGTAAAATACCGAAATTCTAAATTTACGCAAATCAAAAAAAATCTAAATATTATCTAGGTACACCAAGGAAAAAAGCAAAATTTCTCAGAATATAGTCTGTCAGAAAAAATATACAATGCCCTTTTCTACTCTGTTTTGGAGTATATACACCAACTCAATATGTTCCCTCATGTAAAATACCAAAATTCTAAATTTACGCAAATCGATAAAAATCTAAATATTATCTAGGCACCCCAATGGTGAAAGCAAAGTTTCGCTGAATATAATCTGTTAGAAACAATATACAATGCCCTTTTCTACTCTGTTTTGTAGTATATACACCAACTCAATATGCTCTCTCATGTAAAATACCGAACTTATAAATTTACGCGAATAGAAAAAAATCTAAATATTATCTAGGCACCCCAATGTTGAAAGCAAAATTTCTCAGAATGTAATATGTCAGAAAAAATATACAATGCCCTTTTCTACTCTGTTTTGCAGTATATACACCAACTCAATATGCTCTCTCATGTAAAATACCGAACTTCAAATTATACCCGAATCGAAAGAAATCTAAATATTATATAGGCACCGCAATGTTAAAAGAAAATGGCTCTAAAGATAATCTGTCAGAAAAAATATAAAATGCCCTTTTCTACTCTGTTTTGGAGTATATATATATATATATACCAACTCAATATGCTCCTCATGTAAAATGCGGAAATTCTAAATTTACGATAATCGAATAAAATCTAAATATTATCTAAGCACCCCAATGTTAAAAACAAAATTTTTCTGAATATAATCTGTCAGAAAAAATATACAATATTCTATTCTACTCTGTTTTGGAGTATATACACACACTCAATATGCTCTCTCATGTAAAATATCGAAATTCTAAATGTATGAAAATCGAAAAAAATCTAAATATTATCTAGGCACCCCAATGTTAAAGGCAAAATAGCTCTGAATATAATCTGTCAGATAAAATATACAATGTCCTTTTCAACTCTGTATTGGAGTATATACACAAAATCAATAAACTCTCTCACGTAAAACACCAAAATTCTAAATTTACATGAATCGAGAAAAATCTAAACATTATCTAGACACCCCAATGTTAATTGAAAAATTTCTCTGAATATAATCTGTAAGAAAAAATATACAATGCCCTTTTCTACTATGTTTGGGAGTATATACACCAAGTCAATATGCTCTCTCATATAAAATAACGAAATTCTAAATTTACGCAAATCGAAATAAATTTAAATATTATCTGGGATCCCCAATGTGAAAAGCAGAATTGCTCTGAATATAATCTGTCAGAAAAAATATACAATGCTTTTTTCTACTGTGTTTTGGAGTATATAGACCAACTCAATATGCTCTCCCTTGTAAAATACGGAAATTCTCAATTAACGCAAATCGAATAAAATCTAATTATTACCTAGGCACCCCAATGTTAAAAGCAAATTTCTCTGAATATAATCTATCATAAAAAATATACAATGCCCTTTTCTACTCTGTTTTGGAGTATATACACCAAATCAATATGCTCTGTCATGTAAAATACCGAAATTCTAAATATACGCGAATTGAAAAAAATCTAAATATTATCTAAGCACCCCAATTTAAAAAGCAAAATTTCTCTGAATACAATCTGTCAGAAAAAATGTACAATGTCCTTTTTTACTCTGTTTCGCAGTATATACACCAACTAAATATGCTCTTTCATGTAAAATACCGAAATTCTAAATATACGCTAATCGAATAAAATATAAATAATATCTAGGCATCCCAATGTTCATAGAAAAATGGCTCAGAAAATAATATGTCAGAAAAAATATACAATACCCTTTTCTAATCTGTTTTGGAGTATACACATCAACTCAATATGCTCTCTCATGTAAAATACAGAAATTCTGATTTTACGTAAATCGAAAGAAATCTAAATATTATCTAGGTCCCCCAAGGTAAAAAGGAAAATTTCTCTGAATATAATCTGTCATAAAAAATATGCAATGCCCTTTTCTACTCGGTTTTGGAGTATATACACCAACTCAATATGCTCTCTCATGTAAAAGACCAAAATTCTAAATTTATGCGAATTGAAAAAAATCTAAATATTATCTAGGCATCCCAATCTTAAAAGCAAAATTGCTCTGAATATAATCTGTCAGAAAAAATATACAATGTCATTTTCTACTCTGCTTTGAAGTACATACACCAACTAAATATGCTCAATCACTTAAAATACCGAAATTTTAATTTTACGCGAATTGAAGAAATCTAAATATAATATAGGCACCCCAAGGTAAAAAGCAAATTTTCTCTGAAAATAATCTGTCAGCGAAAATATACAATGCCCTTTTCTACTCTGTTTTGGAGTATATATATATACCAACTCAATATGCTCTCTCATGTAAAATAGAGAAATTCAAAATTTACAATATTCGAATATAATCTAAATATTTTCGAAGCACCCCAATGTTAGTAGCATATTGCTTTGAATATAATCTGTCAGAAAAATATACAATGCCCCTTTCTACTCTGTTTGGAAGTATATACACCAACTCAAAATGCTCTCTCATGTCAAATACAGAAATTCTAAATATACGCTAATTGAATAAAATCTAAATATTATCTAGGCACCCCAATGTTAAAAACAAAATTGCTCTGAATATAATCTGTCAGAAAAAATATACAATATCCCATTCTACTCTGTTTTGGAGCATATACACCAACTCAGTGTGCTATCTCATGTAAAATACCGAAATTCTCATTTTACGTGAATCGAAAAAAATCTAAATATTATCCTAGCACACTAATGTTAAAAACAAAATTGCTCTGAATATAATCTGTCAGAAAAAAATACAATATCCTATTCTACTCTCTTTTGTAGTATATAAACCAACTCCATATGCTCTCTCATGTAAAATACAAAAATTCTATATTTAAGAGAATAGAAAAAATTCTAAATATTATTTAGGCACCACAATGTTAAAAACAAAATTGCTCTGAATATAGTCTGGCAGAAAAAATATACAATGCCCTATTCTACTCAGTTTTGGAGTATATACACCAACTCCATATGTTCTCTCATGTAAAATACAAAAATTCTATATTTAAGCGAATCAAAAAAAATCTAAATATTATCTAGGCACCCCAATGTTAAAAGCAAAATTGCTCTCAATATAATCTTTCAGAAAAAATATACAATACCCTTTTATACTCTGTTTTGTACTACATACGCGAACTCAATAAGCTCTCTCAAGTAAAATACCGAAATTTTAATTTTACGTGAATCGAAAAAAATCTAAATAATACCTAGGCGCCCCAAAGTTAAAAGAAAATGGCTCTGAATATAGTCTGTTAGATAAAATATACAATGCCTTATTCTACTCTCTTTTGGAATATATACACCAAATCAGTATGCTCTCTCATGTAAAATACAGAAATTCTAATTTTACCCGAATCGAAAAAATCTAAATATTATCTAGGCACTCCAATGTTAAAAACAAAATTGCTCTGAATATAATCTCTCAGAAAAAATATACAATGCCTAATTCTACTATGTTTTGAAGTATATACACCAACACGGTATGCTCTCTCGTGTAAAATACAGAAATTCTAATTTTACCCGAATCGAAAAAATCTAATTATTATCTAGGCACCCCAATGTTAAAAACAAAATTGCTCTGAATACAATCTGTCAGAAAAAATATACAATGCCCAATTCTACTCTGTTTTTGAGTATATACACCAAATCTACCTGCTCTCTCATGTAAAATAGAGGAATTCTATATTTAAGCGAATCAAAAAAATCTAAATGTTATCTAGGCACCCCAATGTTAAAAGAAAATTGCTCTGAATATAATCTGTCAGAAAAAATATACAATGCCCTATTCTATTCTGTTTTGGAGTATGTACACCAACTCAATAAGTTCTGTCATGTAAAATACCGAAATTCTAATTTTACGCGAATCGAAAAAAATCTGAATAATATGTAAGCGCCTCAAACTTAATAAAAATTGGCTCTGAATATAGTCTGTTAGAAAAAATACACAATGCCCTATTCTACTTTGTTTTGGAGTATATACACCAACTCAGTATGCTCTTTCATGTGAAATACCGAAATTCTAATTTTACGTGAATCGAAAAAAATCTAAATATTATCTAGGCACCACAATGTTAAAAGCAATATTGCTCTGAATATAATCTGTCAGAAAAAATATTCAATGCCCGATTCTACTCTGTTTTGGAGTACATACACCAACTCCATATGCACTCTCAAGTAAAATACAGAAATTCTAAATTTAAGCGAACCGAAAAATATCTAATTATTATCTAGGCACCCCAATGTTAAGAGCAAAATTGCTCTTAATATAATCTGTCAGAGATAATACGCAATGCTATTTTCTACTCTGTTTTGTATTATATATACCAACTCAGTATGCTCTGTCATGTAAAATACCGAAATTATATATTTAAGCGAATTGAAAAAAATTTAAATATTATCTAGGCACCCGAATGTTAAAAGCAAAACTCCTCTGAATATAATCTGTCAGAAAAAAATACAATGCCCTATTCTACTCTGTATTGGAGTATATACACCAACTCAGTATTCTCTCTCATGTAAAATACCGAAATTGTAATTTTACGCGAATCGAAAAAAATCTAAATAATATCTAGGCGCCCCAAACTTAAAAGAAAATGGCTCTGAATATAGTATGTTAGAGAAAATATACAATGCCCTATTCTACTCTGTTTTGGAGTATATAGAGCAACTCAGTATGCTCTCTCATATAAAATACCGAAATTCTAATTTCACGTGAATAGAAAAAAATCTAAATATTATCTAGGCACCCGAATGTTAAAAGAAAATTGCTCTGCATATAATGTGTCAGAAAAAATAAACAATGCCCTTTTCTACTCTGTTTTGTAGTATATACACCAACTCCATATGCTCTCTCATGTAAAATAAACTCCATATTTAAGCGAATTGAAAAAAATCTAAATAATATCTATGGACCACAATGTTAAAAGCAACATTGCTCTGAATATAGTCTGTCAAAAAAAATATACAATGCTTTTTTCTACTCTGTTTTGTACTATATACACCATCTCAATATGCTCTCTTACGTAAAATACTGAAATTCTAATTCTACCCGAATCGAAAAAATCTAAATATAATCTAGGAAACCCAATGTTAAAAGCAACATTGCTCAGAATATAATCGGTCAGAAAATATATACAATGCCCCATTCTACTCTGTTTTGGAGTATATACACCAACTTAATATGCTCTCTGATGTAAAATACAGAAATCCTATATTTAAGCGTATTGAAAAAAATCAAAATATTATCTAGGCACCCCTTGTTAAAAACAAAATTGCTCTGAATATAATCTGTCAGAAAAAATATACAATACCCTATTCTACTCCGTTTTGGAGTATATACACCAACTCAATATGTTCTGTCATGTAAAATACAGAAATTTTAAATTTAAGCGAATAGAAAAAAATCTAAATATTATCTAGGCACCTCAATGTTAAAAGCAAAATTGCTCTGAATATAATCTGTCAGAGAAAATACAAAATGCCATTTTCTACTCTGTGATGGACTATATACACCAACTCCATATGCTCTCTCATGTAAAATACAGAAATCCTATATTTAAGCGAATCGAATAATATCTAAATATTATCTAGGCACCCCAATGTTAAAAGCAAATTTGCTCTGAATTCATTCTGTCAGAAAAAATATAAGATGCCCTTTTCTACTCTGTTTTGTAGTACATAAACCAACTCAATATGCTCTCATGTAAAACACCAAATTCTAATTTTATGCGAATCGAAAAAAATTCTAAATAATATCGAGGCACCCCAAAGTTAAAAGAAAATGGCTCTGAATGTAGTCTGTTTTAAAAAACATACAATGCCTTATTATACTGTGTTTTGGAGTATATACACCAACTCAGTGTGCTCTCTCATGTAAAATAAAGAAATTCTAATTTTAAACGAATCTAAAAAATCTAAATATTATCTAGGCAACCCAATGTTAAAAAAAAAATTGCCCTGAATATAATCTGTCAGAAAAAATATACAATGCCGTATTCTACTCTATTTTGGAGTACATACACCAACTCAATATGCTCTGTCATGTAAAATACAGAAATTCTATATTTATGCGAATGGAAATAAATCTAAATATTATGTAGACACTCCAATGTTAAAAACAAAATTGCTCTGAATATAATCTGTCAGGAAAAATATGCAATGCCCTATTCTACTCTGTTTTGGTGTATATACACCAACTCCATATGCTCTCTCATGTAAAATACCAAAATTATATTTTTACGTGATTCGAAAAAAAGCTAAACATTATCTAGGCAGCCGAATGTTAAAAGAAAAATTGCTCTGAATATAATCTGTCAGAATAAATATACAATGCTCTTTTCTACTCTTTATGTAGTATCTACACCAACTCCATATGCTCTCTCATGTAAAATACAGTAATTATAATTTTACCAAAATCGAAAAAATCTAAATATTATCGAGGCACACCAATGTTAAAAACAAAATTGCTCTGAATATAATCTGTCAATAAAATATATAATGACCTATTGTACTCGGTTTTGGAGTATATACACGAACTCCGTATGTTCTCTCATGTAAACAGAAATTCTAATTTTACTTGAACCGAAAAAAATCTTAATATTATCTACGGACCCCAATGTTGAAAGCATAATTGCTCTGAATATAATCTGCCAGACAAAACATAGAATGTCCTTTTCTACTCTGTTTTGTAGTATATACACCAACTCAATATGCTCTCTCATGTAAAATACAGAAATTCTAATTTTACACGAATCGAAAAAAATCTAAATAATATCTAGGCACCCCAAAGTTAAAAGACAATGGATCTGAATATAGTCTGTTCTAAAAAATATACAACGCCTTATTCTACTCTGTTTTGGAGTATATACACAAACTCAGTATGCTCTCTCATGTAAAATACAGAAAATCTAATTTTACCCGAATCGAAAAGATCTAAATATTATCTAGGAACCCTAATGTTAAAAACAAAATTGCTCTGAAAATAATCTTTCTGATAAAATATACAATGCCCTTTTCTACTCGGTTTTGGAGTATATACACCAACTCAGTATGCTCTCTCATGTTAAATACAGATATTCGAATTTTACACGAATCAAAAATATCTAAATATTATCTAGGTACCCAAATGTAAAAAAGAAAATTTCTCTGAATATAATCTGTCAGAAAAAATACACAATGCCCTATTCTACTCTGTTTTGGAGTATATACACCAATTCCATATGCTCTCTCAGGTAAAATGCAGAAATTCTATATTTAAGCAAATAGAAAAAAATCTAAATATTATCTAGGCAACCAATGTTAAAAGCAAAATTGCTCTGAATATAGTCTCTCAGAAAAAATACACAATGCCCTTTTCTACTCCCTTTTGGAGTATACACACCAACTCAACATGCTCTCTCATGTAAAATACCGAAATTCTAATTTTAGGCGAATCGAAAAAAATCTACATAATATCTACGCGCACCAAAGATAAAAGAAAATGGCTCTGATTATAGTTTGTTTAATAAAATATACAATGCCTTATTCTACTCTGTTTTGGAGTATACACACCAACTCAGTATGCTCTCTCATGTAAAATATCGAAATTCTAAATTTACGTGAATCGAAAAAAATCTAAATAATATCTAGGCACCCCAATGTTAAAAGCAAAATTGCTCTGAATAAAATCTATCAGGATAAATATACAATGCCCATTTCTACTCTGTTTTTGAGTATATACACCAACTAAATATGCTCTCTCATGTAAAATACCGAAATACTAATTTTATGCGAATCGAAAAAAACCTAAATAATATCTAGGAGCCTCAAAGTTAAAAGAAAATTGCTCTGAATATAGTCTGTTAGAAAAATATACAATGCCCATTTCTACTCGGTTTTGGAGTATATACACCAACTCAGTATGCTCTCTCATGTAAAATACAGAAATTGTAAATTAACCAAAATCAAAAAAATCTAAATATTATCTAGGCACGCCAATGTTAAAAACAAAATTTCTCTGCATATAATCTGTCAGAAAAAATATACAATGCCGTATTCTATTCTGTTTTGGAATATATACACCAATTCAATATGCTCTGTCATGTAAAATACCGAAATTCTAATTTAGGAGAATAAAAAAAAATCTGAATAATATCTAGGCGCCGCAAAGGTAAAAGAAAATGGCTCTGAATATAGTGTGTAAGAAAAAATATACAATGCCTTATTCTACATTGTTTTGGAGTATATACATCAACTCAGGATGCTCTCTCATGTAAAATACAGAAATACTAATTTCACCCGAATCGAAGAAATCTAAATATCCTCTAGGCACCCCAATGTTAAAAACAAAATTTCTCTGAATATAATCTGTCAGAAAAATTATACAATGCCCTATTCTACTCTGTTTTGGAGTATATACACCAACTCAGTATGCTCTCTCATGTAAAACACAGAAATTCTATATTTAACAGAATAAAAAAAATCTAAATATTATCTAGGCACCCCAATGTTAAAAGCAAAATTTCTCTGAATATAATGTCAGAAGAAATATACAATGCACTTTTCTACTCTGTATTGTAGTATATACACCACTTCAACATGCTCTCTTATGTAAAATACAGAAATTCTAATTTTACCCGAATCGAAATAATCTAAATATTATCTAGGCACCCCAATGTTAAAAGCAAATTTGCTCTGAATATAATCTCTCAGAAAAAATATACAATGCCCTATTCTACTCTGTTTTAAAGTATATACACGAACTCCATATGCTCTCTCATGTAAAATACAGAAATTCTAATTCTACCCGAAACGAAATAATCTAAATATTATCTAGGCACCCCAATGTTAAAAAAAAAATCGCTCTGAATATATTCTGTCAGAAAAAATATACAATGCTCTATTCTACTCTGTTTTGGAGTATATACACCACCTAAGTATGCTGTCTCATGTAAAATACCGAAATTCTAATTTTACGTCAATCGAAGAAAATCTAAATATTATGTATGCACCCCAACGGTAAAAGCAAAATTGCTCTCAATATATTCTGTCAGAAAAAATATGCAATGCCCTATTTTACTCGGTATTGCAGTATATACACCAACTCAATATGCTCTCTCATGTAAAATACCGAATTTCTAAATTTACACAAATCGAAAAAAAATCTAAATAATATCTAGGCGCCCCAAAGTAAATAGAAAATGTCTATGAATATAGTCTGTTGGAAAAAATATACAATGCCTTATTCTACTCTGTTTTGGAGTTATATACACCAACTTAGTATGCTCTCTCATGTAAAATACCGAAATTCTAATTTAACGTGAATCAAAAAAATCTAAATATTATTTAGGCACGCCAATGTTAAAAAAAAATTTCTCTGAATATAATCTGTCAGAGAAAATATACAATGCCCTATTCTACTCTGTTTTTGAGTATATACACCAACTATACCTTCTATCTCATGTAAAATAAAGTAATTCTATATTTAATCGATTCAAAAATAATTTAAATATTATCTAGACACCCCAATGTTAAAAGCAAAACTGCTCTGAATATAATTTGTAAGAAAAAATATACAATGCTCTTTTCTACTCTGTTTTGGGGTGTTTACACCAAATCAATATGCTCTCTCATGTAAAATACCGAAATTCTAATTTTACGCGAATCTAAATATTATCTAGGAACCCGAATGTTAAAAGCAAAATTGCTCTGAATATAATTTGTCAGAATAAATATACAATGCCCTTTTCTACTCTATTTTGTAGTATATAAACCAACTCAATTTGCTCTCTCATGTACAATACAGTAATTATAATTTTAACAAAATCTAAAAAATCTAAATATTATCGACCACCCCAATGTTAAAAACAAAATTGCTCTGAATATAATCTGTCGAAAAAATATATAATGACCTATTCTACTCGGTTTTGGAGTATATACACCAACTCAGTATGCTCTCTCATGTAAACCGAAATTCTAATTTTACTTGAATCGAAAAAAATCTAAATATTATCTATGCACACTAATGTTAAAAACAAAGTTGCGCTTAATGTAATCTGTCTGAGAAAATATACAATGCCCTATTCTAATCTGTTTTAAAGTATATACAACATCTCAATATGCTCTTTTATGTAAAATACAGAAATTCTACATTTAAGCATATCTAATAAAATCTAAATATTATCTAGGCACCCCAATGTTAAAAGCAAAATGGCTCTGAATATAATCTGTCAGAAAAAATATACAATGCCCTTTTCTACTCTGTTTTGTAGTATATACACCAACTCCATATGCTCTCTCATGTAAAATACAGAAATTCTAATTTAAGCGAATCGAAAAAGATCTAAATAATATCTAGGCGCCCAAACGTTAAAACAAAATGGCTCTGTATATAGTCTGTTAGAAAAAATATACAATGTTATATTCTATTCTGTTTTGGAGTATATACACCAACTCAGGATGCTCTCTTATGTAAAATACAGAAATTCTAATATTGTGTGAATAAAAAAAAATCAAAATATTATCTATGCACCGCAATGTTGAAAACAAAATTGCTCTGAATATAATCTTTCAGTAAAAATATACAATGCCCTATTCTAATCTCTTTTAAACCATATAAACCAAGTCCATATGCTCTCTCATGTTAAATACAGAAATTCTATATTTAAGTGAATGGAAAAAAATCTAAATATTATCTAGGCACCCCAATGTTAAAAGCAAAATTGCACTGATTATAATCTGTCAAAAAAATATACAATGCCCTTTTCTACTCAGTTTTGTAGTATATACAGCAACTAAATATGCTTTGTCATGTAAAACACAGAAATTTTAATTCTACCCGAATCGAAAAAACCTAAATATTATCTAGGCACCTTAATGTTAAAAGCAAAATTGCTCTGAATATAATCTGTAAGAGAAAATATGCAATGTTCTTTTCTACTCTGTTTTGAAGTATAAACACCAACTCAATATGCTCACTCATGTAAAATACCGAAATTCTAATTTTAGGCGAATCAAAAAAATCAAAATAATATCTAGGCAACCCAGTGTTAAATAAAAAATTGCTCTAAATATGATCCGTCAGAAAAAATATACACTGCCCTATTCTACTCTGTTTTGGAGTATATACACCAACTCCATATGCTGTCTCATGTAAAATACAGAAATTCTATATTTAAGCGAATCGAAAAAAATCTAAATATTATGTAGGCAGCCCAAAATTAAAATAAAAATTTCTCTGAAGGTAATGTGTCAGAAAAAATATAGAATGCCCTTTTCTACTCTGTTTTGGAGTATATACACCAACTCAATATGCTCTCTCATGTAAAATACCGAAATTCTACTTTTACGTGAATCGAAAAAAATCTAAATAATACCTAGATGCCGAAAAGTTAAAAGAAAATGGCTCTGAATATAGTCTGTTAGATAAAATATACAATGCCTTATTCTACTCTGTTCTGGAGTATATACACCAACTCAGTATGCTCTCTCATGTAATTTACAGAAATTCTAAGTTTACGTCAATTAAAAGAAATCTAAATATTATCTAGGCACCCCAATGTTTAAAACAAAATTGTTCTCAATATATTCTGTCAGAAAAAATATACAGTGCCCTATTCTACTCTGTTTTAAAGTATATACACCAACTCCATATGCTCTCTCATGTAAAATACGGAAATTCTATATTTAAGCGAATCGAAAAAAATCTAAATATTATCTAGGCACCCCAATTTTAAAAGCGAAATTGCTCTGAATATAATTTGTCAGAAAAAATATGCAATGCCCAATTCTACTCGGTTTTGTAGTATATACACCAACTCAATATGCTCTCTCATGTAAAATACAGAAATTCTAATTTTACGCGAATCGAAAAAAATCTAAAAAATATCTAGGCGCCCCAAAGTTAAAAGAAAATGGCTGTGAATATAGTCTGTTATAAAAAATATACAATACCTTATTCTACTTTGTTTCGGAGTATATACACCATCTCAGGTTGCACTCTCATGTAAAATAGAGAAATTCTAATTTTACTGGAATTGAAAAAATCTAAATATTATCTAGGCACCCCAAAGTTAAAAACAAAATCGCTCTGAATATAATCTGTCAGAAAAATATACAATGCCCTATTCTACTCAGTTTTGGAGTATATACACCAGCTCCATTTGCTCTCTCATGTAAAATACAGAAATTATATATTTACACGAATCGAAAAAAATCTAAATATTATCTAGGCACCCCAAAGTTTAAAGAAAAATTGCTCTGAAGATAATGTGTCAGACAAAATATACAATGCCCTTTTCTACTCTGTTTTGTAGTATATACACCAACTCAATATGCTCTCTCATATAAAATACCAAAATTCAAATTTTACGTGAAGCGAAAAAATCTAAATAATATCTAGATGCCAAAAAGTTAAAAGAAAATGGCTCTGAATATAGTCTGTTATATAAAATATACAATGCCTTATTCTACTTTTTTTTAGAGTATATACAGCAACTCAGTATGCTCTCTCATGTAATTTACAGAAATTCTAAATTTACGTGAATAAAAAGAAATCTAAATTTTATCTAGGCAACCCAATGTTTGAAACAAAATTGTTCTGAATATAATCTGTCAGAAAAAATATACAATGTTCTATTCTACTCTGTTTTGGAGTATATACACAAACTCAGTATGCTCTCTCATGTAAAATACCGAAATTATAATTTTAAATGAATCGAAAAAAATGAAAATATTATCTAGGCTCCCCAATGTTAAAAACAAAATTGCTCTGAATGAAATCTGTCAGAAAAAATATACAATGCCCTTTTCTACTCTGTTTTGTAGTATATACACAACTTCCATATGCTCTCTCATGTAAAATACAGAAATTCTAATTTTACGCGAATCGAAAAAAATATAAATAATATCTAGGTGCCTCAAAGTTAAAAGAAAATGTCTCTGAATATAGTCTGTTAAAAAAATATAGAATGCCTTATTCTACTCAGTTTTGGAGTATATATACCAACTCAATATGCTCTCTCATGTAAAATACAGAAATTCTAATTCTACCCGAATCGAAATAATCTAAATATTATCTATGCATCCCAATGTTAAAAACAAAATAGCTCTGAACATAATTTGTCAGAAAAAATATACAATGCCCTATTCTAATCTGTTTTAACGTATATACACCAACTCCATATGCTCTCCCATGTAAAATACAGAAATTCTATGTTTCAGCGAATCGAAAAAATTCTAAATATTATCTAGTCACACCTATGTTAAAAGCAAAGTTGCTTTGAATATAATCTGTCAGAAAAAACATACAATGCCCTTTTCTACTCGGTTTTGTAGTATATACACCAACTCAATATGCTCTGTCATGTAAAATACAGAAATTCTAATTCTACTCGAATCGAAAAAACTAAATACTATCTAGGCCCCCCAATGTTAAAAGCAAAATTGCTCTGAATATAATCTGTAAGAGAAAATATACAATGCCCTTTTCTACTCTGTTTTGGAGTATATACACCAACTCAATATGCTCTCTCATGTAAAACACCAAAATTCTAATTTTAGGCGAATCAAAAAAAATCAAAATAATATCTAGGCCCTCCGAAGGTAAAATAAAATAACTCTGAATATAGTCTGTTAGAAAAAATATACAATGCCTTATTCTACTCTGTTTTGGAGGATATACACCAACTCAGGATGCTCTGGCATGTAAAATACAGAAATTCTGATTTTACCCAAATCAAAAAAATCTAAATATTATCTAGGCACCCCAGTGTTAAAAAAAAATTGCTCGAAATATAGTCAGTCAGAAAAAATATACAATGCCCTATTCTACTCTGTTTTGGAGTAAATACACCCACTCCATATGATCTCTCATGTAAAATACAGAAATTCTATATTTATGCGAATCGAAAAAAATCTAAATATTATCTAGGCACCCCAATGTTAAAAGCAAACTTTCTCTGAACATAATCGGTCAGAAAAAATATACAATGCCCTTTTCTACTTTGTTTCAGAGTATATACCCCAACTCCATATGCTCTCTCATTTAAAATACAGAAATCCAAATTGTACGTGAATCGAAAAATATATAAATAATATCTAGGCGCCCCAAAGTTAAAAGAAATTGGCTCTGAATATAGTCTGTTAGAAAAAATATACAATGCCTTATTCTACTCTGTTTCGCAGTACATACACCATCTCATGGTGCACTCTCCTATAAAATACAGAAATTTTAATTTTACTGGTTTCGAAAATAACTAAATATTATCTAGGCACCTCAGTGTTAAAAAAAATTGCTCTGAATATAATCTGTCACAAAAAATATACAATGCCCTATTCTACTCTGTTTTGGAGTATATACACCAACTCCACATGCTCTCTCATGTAAAATACAGAAATTCTATATTT